>NC_067398.1:659740811-659890811 GCF_016432865.1 Antechinus flavipes | reverse complement strand
TTTTAAAAAATATTTTATTTTCCAAATACACATAAAGATAGCTTTCAACATTCATTTTGTGGTAAGACTTTGTGTTGTAATTTTTTTCTCCCTTCTTCCTTTATTTCCCCCCTCCCCAAGATAGCAAGCAATCTGATATAGAGTAAATGTACAATCTTTTAAAACATATTTACATATTTGTCATGTTGTATAAGAAAAATCAGAGCAAAAAGTAAAAAAAAAATAAGAAATGAGAAACAAACAAAAAGATGAAAATGTTATGCTTCAATCCACATTCAGTCTCCATAGTTCTTTTTCTTGATGCAATTGGCATTTTCCATCCTAAGTCTATTGGAATTGTCAGAGCCCTTTTTGTCAAATATCTACTCACAATAGAGCAGACTCTCCACTTAGTCCTCTCTATTTTGTGACAAGAAATATCTGGTCCCTGAACATATTTAGAATCAGGAAATATTAGACCACAAAGTCATGGAGCATCAGAGATAGAAGGAGTCTTAGGAAAAAGTATAGAGCATTAGAACTAGGATCATCTAGTGAAATGTCTGCCTTTTATAGTTGGGGAAAACTCAAGGCGTCCCCAAGAGAGAAAGTAAATCATACCATAGACCCCCAGGGGGACTGGGACAGTAATGGACCAGAATCCATATGCCTCCATCAGCTAGACGATGGGTGTCTTGGGATTTCACCTGGTAGAAGAGGGCATGGTACAGGAGGAAAAAAGTACTGTCCAGCTTAGATTTAGGAGAACTGGGCCCTAATCTCAGCTTTTCCAGGAACCACGTGGCCTTAGAAAATTCGTTGCACCCCATTGACTCTAAGGTCATTCCATGGGGTAAGATCAAAGGACTTATGTGATCAAAGAATCATAGTCATGTGACTGAAAAACCCATTAGAGGCTATCAAAGGTCTTCTACTCAAAAACTCTCTTTCTATAGAGAAGCAAACTGTAGTCTGGGAGAAATTAAGTCCCAGATCATACAGTTATTAGGGAACAGAGCCAGGATTCAGATCCAGGCCCTCCAATGCCAAAAATCCTATGCTTTTTACAACAGCACTTAGTAAATGTTTGTTGAATTGAAATTAGAAATGAGGATAAAAACAAAATTTGGTGGATATATAGATGAAAATGGAAGGTCAAGAAGAATATGCTAGGGGAATTTTAAGAATTTTAAAAAAAGGAGAGTAGTTTTTGTGGAAGAAGTATTGGATTTACAACCAAAAGATCTGGGTTCCAATTTGCCTCTTTGGCCCTCAGCTCCCTCACTTGTAAGATGAAAGTACTTGACACTAAGATTTCTTTCAATCGTAAATGTCCAATCCCCAAAACTTAAAAGTCTAGCGTTTTTTTCTGCTAAGTATGAAAACCTCCTAGGGCCCCAGGAAAGACCAGAGAAGCGGGGACGCTGACATGTGGAAATGGGGTCCCGACAGGCCTGCTGGTCTGAATCTTGCCGCTGGCCTATTTTCACAAGTACCACCAAGGTGTCTTTATGCCCCGTTTCCATTCTGGCCCTGGGCCTGAAGCCCCTGCACAGAGGGCCGGCTGCCATATGGGCTTTTCGCTGCCAATCTCAGCTGCCTGATGCACCTGGGGTGGGCTTCTGCAGCTGCCAAGGGGCATATTGCCTACACACAACAGCCACTCTTTCCCATGCCTTCAATAGCCCGGGCAGCAGCAAGGGCTGTATAACATAGCAGGAAGCTCTGTGTGCTCTGTTCCAAGCTTCCAGGCTGGAGAATATACCCATGTTTAAATTTCAGCCTGTCCTACACTCAGGGGACAGACAACAAGGGCATTGGCTCCACAGGCACCCAGGTGATGTGGGAAAAGCCTGCCCTTCCATCCACAGCCAAATCACATCTGGGTTGGAGACCAGGGACAAATTGGTCCTTGTTTCCCCATAACACGGTTTTATGTCTGCAGGTGACTGAATCATTTTCGCCTTTCTTCTGGTCTCACCTGGCCCGAAGCTTTGAGCAAACTCTTTTCCTTCAGAGGCTGATTAGGGACATTGATTGGGACACAGGCAGTGAGGAATGTATAAAGAAGCTGGGGGAAGGGTCCCCTTCACACTGAGATGTCCTCAGACCCCTGCAAGAGGCAGGAGTGATGTCAAAGTTCAGTGTTGGGCTTTGAATCACAAGACTGGAGTCCAAATTATGCATCTGACACTTATTAGCTCTATGCCTTTAGGCAGTTTTACCTCTCTGAGCATAGAATGGAAAAATGCTTTGGATACTAAGCTTACAAGATCTCTGTCTGAAAAAAAACTTCAAATCTTAATGCACAATGAGATTGTGAATTGTGTGTCAATATTATCAAAAAAACAAAAAAAAGTGCCTTCTATTGTGTACCTTCTATGGTAAGTGTTTAGTTTAAGGTCCAGAAAATCCTCTTTCAAAGTTCTATGCATTTTATTTTGTGAATTTAAAAATATTATTCTGAGAAGGGATCCAGATGCCTCTCCAGACTGCCAAAGAGTCCAGGACACCAAAAAGCTTGATGGGGAAAAGGGAGGATTCCTGAGAAAGGGGAACTAGAGCTAAAAGCTTAAAGCCTAGAATTATTTGGAAAAGGGAAAAGAACTGAAAAGGGATGACCCTTCCACAGGAGGAGTGAGCAGGAGGCATTGGGTTACAGTGGGAAGAGTACTGATCTTGGGGACAATAAACATGGCTTTGAGTCCCATCTCTTACCTGACTGAGCCTAAGGAACCCAAGAAAGTCAGGAAAACGTGTGTGTGTGTGTAGCAATTCTAGGTAAGGGAGAGAAGTAGACAAAGAGAGACAGAGAGACAGAGGCAGAAACAGAAAAAGACAGAGGCACAGAGACAGAGATGCAGAGACATAAAGAGAGACACAAAGACAGAGATTCACAAAGACAGACATGCACATAGAAAGAGAGAGTGAGAGAGAGGGAAAGAGAAAGAGAAGACAGAGACACACAGAGAGACAGAGGCAGAGAGAAATAGAGACAGAGAGATAGAAAGAGACAGAGAGAGGGGAGAGACAGAGACAGAGAGAGACAGAGACAGAGACAGAGACAGACAGACAGAGAGAGACACAGAGAGAGAGACAAACAGAGAGACAGAGATAGAAAGAGACAGAGACAGAGAGAGGGGAGAGACAGAGAGAGAAACAGAGAGGGGAGAGACAGAGACAGAGAGAGACAGAGACAGAGACAGAGACAGAGACAGACAGACAGAGAGAGACAGAGACAGAGAGAGAGACAAACAGAGAGACAGAGATAGAAAGAGACAGAGACAGAGAGAGGGGAGAGACAGAGAGAGAAACAGAGAGGGGAGAGACAGACAGAGAAAGAGAGAGAGAGAGAAAGAGAAAGAGAGAAAGAGAGAGAGAGAGACAGAGAGAGAGAGAGAGACAGAGAGAGAGACAGAGAGAGAGAAAGAGAGCATGCATCAAGTAGGACCAGCAAAATTGTTGATAAAGTGAGATGACAAAACAAAATCAAACCTGGGAGACAAGCTTTTCATTAGAGCCAGAAAGGGAAACAGCTTAGTGTACAGATGGGCTTTGTAGGCACTTACACTTTAGAGAAAGGAGTGCTAAGCTTTGGCAAGGTGAGCGATGTGTGTGTATGTGTAATGGGGTGGGAGTGAGATGAGTTATAAGGATGGTGTTGATCAGTCCCTCCCTGCCCCCAAATCCTATACTTTGACTGGGGGTTGGAGGGGGAATGCTGTGTTCTCTTTCAGCACAGAAATAAAAGCAAAGCACATTCATTTGTGAGTTCTTGGTTTACTTCAATTCAAAGCACCCTGGCCAAAGCTTGGCAATTGATGGCTCAGTCTTTATATCATATTTTGAGGGTTGTATTTTAAGGGATGTCTTTTACTCCTCATTTAAAAATTCTTGCCTGGTGCCTTCGGGATTCACAATTAATTAAGGGAAAGCAAGGGGAGGTTTCTAGCTTCTGAATGAAGTCCCAATATCCCTTAAAGGTCCACATTTTTGAATATTTGGGCATTTGAATGAGGAAATAAACAAAGGGGGTTGGCTCAGCTCAGACCTGCCTTGGAGACTTATCACACAATGCATAGAAATGGGAGTTCATTTCCATGACCTTTCAAGTATCTGTTATCTTAGGAGGAACCAGATCATGGGACCCCTCTTAAGAGATGTGTATTTGTAGATATATAGTATCATATTTAACCCACCCAATACAAAAACCTCTACCTTTGCTTAAAATTGCCTAGGCAGGGAGGGAGATGCTTCTCTTAGTTACAATGCACATAGCTGGGCTTCCAACCAAGTTTGGAGAATTGTCCACAAGGCTCCATTTGTGGAAGATGTACCTCCTCGTCAGTGGAGAGAAAGCTGAGGCAGCAAATACCTATCTAAGATGCAGAGTTGATAACGGAATTTTTGGGGAGAAAGGCACATGGTCCTAGATATTCTTCGGGAGAGACCCATGGGTAGATTTCAGAAGTGAAGTCATGGAGAAGAAACTGACTCCTCAATGTGTCTCTGATCTAGTTCTATCTTTAGAGATTCCAGAGAGAATCTATCCTCTGGGTTAGTTTGGGAACTCTCTCTTGGTTTCAACTGAGAATCTCACCTCCCATCTAAAGGGTAAGCTAAAAAAAAGAATGAAATCACTTGTGTATTTTGGGGCATATTCTAATCTGTGTTTTTGTTTGTTGCTTGCTTGGATAAATGTCCTATTTCTGACAGCGTTTTGTATAACCGGCATCAGAGAGGAAGGGGCCAAGTTGTGAGTGTAGGCTTGAAGTCACTCGTGAGGAAGGAAACAACAGCTTTGTCTTTACCATTTCCCTACAAGTTGTACCCAGAAGCCAGAGATATTTGAGGGGCAGATGGATATGACTAATACAATACCCC
Source organism: Antechinus flavipes (assembly GCF_016432865.1). Taxonomy (NCBI): domain Eukaryota; kingdom Metazoa; phylum Chordata; class Mammalia; order Dasyuromorphia; family Dasyuridae; genus Antechinus; species Antechinus flavipes. The sequence continues at coordinate 659,885,948 of NC_067398.1, read as the reverse complement.
TCTTGGACATAGAAGGAACAAGTATGTAGCTATTTGTCTCTTTGTGCTCCTATCCAGGCAGAGAGAGAGAGAAGAGAGAGAGAGAGAGAGAGAGAGAGAGAGAGAGAGAGAGAGAGAGAGAGAGAGAGAGAGAGAGAGAGGAGAAAAGAGAGAGAGAGAGAGAAGAGGAGAGGAGAGGAGAGGAGAGGAGAGGAGAGGAGAGGAGAGAGAGAGAGAAGAGAGAGAGAGGAGAGAGAGAGAGAGAGAGAGAGGAGAGAGAGGAGAGAGAGAGAGAGAGAGGAGAAAAGAGAGAGAGAGAGAGAGAGAGAGAGAGAGAGAGAGAGAGAGAGAGAGGAGAAAAGAGAGAGAGAGAGAGAGAGAAGAGGAGAGGAGAGGAGAGGAGAGGAGAGGAGAGAGAGAAGAGAGAGAGAGAGAGAGAGAGAGAGAGAGAGAGAGAGAGAGAGAGAAGAGGAGAGGAGAGAGAGAGAGAGAGAGAGAGAGAGAGGAGAAAAGAGAGAGAGAGAGAGAGAGAGAGAGAGAGAGAGAGAGAGAGAGAGAGAGAGAGAGAGAGAGAGAGAGAGAAGGAGAGGAGAGGAGAGGGCAGGAGAGGGGGGGAGAGGTGGGGAGAGAGAGAGAGAGAGAGAGAGAGAGAGAGAGAGAGAGAGAGAGAGAGAGCATGCATCAAGTAGGATTCAGTCTCTCTTGCATAAGGAGTGGGTCAAATTCCCCAGATCTCTATTCCTGAAACCTCAGAACTGCATCTATACATTGTATTCAAATATGTGAATATATATCTGTCATGAATACATATAGCCTCCCCAGACATGATCATGGCTCACTGCTGACTTAAGTGTCACTCCTTTGGACTATAATTTGCCCTCAGGACAGGCATTTCCTAGTTTTGTGGCCATAGTCACATAGCGTTTTCCTGCTTTAGGTTTCTTCCTCCTATAAAGTTGGCTTAGATGACTTTTTGGGTCATTTCCAAAATTCTATTCTCTCCCTCCCTGTAAAAAGGAAGGTTTTGTTGTCTTTTACTTTTGATGTAATGAAGAAAGCTTTGGTTTTATGTGGTAGTTCTTCCCATTCCCTTCTTTGTGTATTGATTGGATTGTTATTTTAGTCCTTTGAATTTTCTAATTCTTCTTGACCCTTTTTGGAATTTTCTTGACAAAGATATCAGAGTTATTTGCCATTTTACAAATGAGGAAATTCAGTCAAACAGAGTTAAGTGACTTGCCTAGGACCACACAGCTAGTTAGTGTCTGAGGCTAGATTTTAACTCAAGAAGATGAATCTTCTTGACTCCAGGGCTGACTCCCTATTCACTTTGACACTTGACTCTCCCTTGTGTAGAAGGAACTGTCTATGAGTGGAACGGGACATCCCAAGAAATAGATTCTCCCTCTCTGCAGGGCTTCAAACAGAAGCTGGATGACCATTTGTTTACTGTGTTATAGTGGGAATTTTTTTCATGAATGGTTTGGACCAACTAACCAATGAAGTCCCTTCTAATTCTCAATTCCGTGATTCTACTAATTGATACAGACCTTAAAAAGTGGAAGAGTTGAATTCAAAGAGTTAGGAGAAAGGATCTTGAAGCCTTAACTTTTCTAGGGGAAATTCACCCCGAAGGAATAAATAACTCTTATGAATAAAAAATTGATGATAATTTCAAATGACTTCTTAATATGCAATCTTTCCCATTGGAATCTAACCTTCTTGAGGGCAGGGGCCCTTTTGCATCCTCCAGCACTTGGCACAGTTCCAGGCACATAGTAAGCACTTAATAAATGCTTATCGACTGACCAATACACAGGAAATTTATTTAAGCAGATCCAGGAAAGAGAAGCAAAGGCCATAGGTTAGCCTGACAGATCAGCTGATTGAACTTCAGATTCACATTTCAAGGTGTTTTTAGGAGAGACTAACAAAGCTCTGGGAGCTGTCTTAATATATTTGAAAGCCTGTCAGTGGGAAGAGGGATTAGACTTGTTCTGTTGGGCCTCAGAGGAAAGAACCAGGAGCAATGGGGGGAAGATATAAAGAGGTGAATTTAGGCTTGATATAAAGGAAAACTTTTTACCGATGCAAGCTGTCTTGGAGTGGAATGGTCTGCCTCAGGAGGCAGTAAGTTCTCTCTTACTGGATATTTTCAAACAAAAAAAATGGATGACCACTTGTCAAGTAGAGTATTAAAGAGCTGCAGGTTGTTATGGCCTCCGAGATTCTGTCTAATGCTCTGTGACTGTAAGGTTGATGGGAGAGACATAAGAGAGGATATCATTAGGGATTCATTATCAATAGGAAGGGTATCATTAGCCTCATTTTACACAGGAGGAACTGAGATGGAAGGAAGCCATGAGACTTGCCCAAGATCACCAGGGGAGTTCATGACAAAAATTGCACTTCCATGTCTTCCAACTCCAATGAGGCAACAAGGCATAATGGATAACTAGGGGCTCTGTGATCTGTTCCCCTGAAGTGGACTTTCCATCCAGCATGGTTGACTTGAAAAAGGGACTTATTATAGGCCCCCATTAATCAAAGATGCAGCAGCTAGGACATTGCCCCAGTGCTGAGGGGGTCCGTGTCCCTCTCCAGCTGAGGAAAACCCTCTTCTGCTCGGTAGACTTAGGGTTTTAGGGTGCTCCAAGAGACTAGGGTTAATGGATTTTTATTTTTAGTAGTATAGTTCATGAGCCTTCACTGATATGTTTCCTTTAATGACTATCAATTGTAGTCATTGGCCAGACAATTAATTAGTTTTTATTAAAGTAGTAAAGTACCAACAACATCCCCTCTCCAAAAACTGGAGATACACTCTTATAAGCATAGAAGGGTAATTGCATCAAGCTCAGATACATGTGGCAAAGGGACAAATCATAGCTCTTGATTGTTGGGAGTGCTTTGCTCCCTTTGTATAAGCATCAGGAAAATCCTTGTAGGTACAGTGTGGCTGTCTGCTGAGCCCTTGAAGCTGCCTTTTCTTAGGATGCCTATCTGGTCCTCGGCTCCAGGTACAGATGCTTCCCTCAGCTACTGCCATTACAGGATCACTGGGAGGTTGCTAATGAGAAGCCCAAATCCCTTAATCTTCCATAGTTCAAAAGGGCTGGACAAAGGGGATGAGACAGAGGGTTTTCTATTTTTCCACCCCCATCAGTGATTTCCTCTCCAGGGCTTGATTGGACTCTTTCTCATCTACATTGTCAGGCACTAAACACTCAAATTACAAAATGGCTTGTTTGTTCTATACATGCCCCACAGAGAGCAAATGAGTGACTCCAGCCAGTCTCACACACACTTCCTGGGTAATACCGTTTCACGTCATCCAATGGTATTTGTGCCTTCCAAATTGATTAGCTGAGTTGTTCGAAGCTAGCTGTAATGCCATTGACTGATTGATTCAGTAGAGGTGTTCTCACTTGATAAAGGTCTTGGGAGTTACTTAAAGGGGGGTAGGGATAATTAATTGATTGATTCAATTGATTTACATTCTCGCACTGGGAAACAGAAATATAAGTGGGAAAACTCATGACGTGAGTACATGTCTCTCTTGCAGCAGCCAGTAGAGTCAGCCAATAATATAACTGTTGTCCTCCAAAGATAAATTCACAAGTATATTATGAACAATATCTATGATAAATACAGAAGAATATCAAGAACCCTAAAGCATAGAAGTACCTAAGGCAAATAACAAATGCATCCATAAGACTTTGTATATACATGGGTGGAAGGAGTTATGAGAATATAAAAGAACCAGAAACCACTGATCTGGCTATAAGGAACAATGGAAAGAAGGCAAAACTACTCAACTCTTACTCTGCTTCTCTTCCAAGTGAAATAATCTTTGGATTAGGAAGGACAGAAGAAAAATGAGTAATAGAGAATTAAAAACCAGAGTAAGCAAAATAATGAGAGCTCCTAACTCTCTCCCCTTAAACAAATTGTCTTTCCTTCTAATTTTATATTGATGATGGCTGACATTGAGGTTCTGCTTTAAGGTTTACAGAGTGTTTTTTGTGTATATGTAATTGCTGGTTCACATCAGAGATCTTTGAAAAATCTTGGTGATTCAGAGGTGCTGAAGGACTGAAGAAGAGAAGGAGGCATCTTAAACTAGAGACCAGTAAACCTGACCTTGGTCCCTGACTATATTATTTAAAACAGGAGCGAGGATTATCTGGCTGAAAAGCCATGTAAGGCCCATAAAATCATTTGCCAAGGCAACCACAGATGATGATGAACTGAAAGCTAGGTACTACCTCCCACTGCTTGAGTTTTATAAGTTGATAATTTTGTAGGGCCCACAAATGATGTTATAAATATCCTAATGGCCTTTGGCAGAAGAAAAAGGTTCCCCACCCCTGATTTAAAGCAATGTGACCATTTAGAAAAGAAATCAATATCACTCAAAGTCAGCATGGCTTCATCAAAAAGGTCATAGTCAGACTAATATTTGTCTTTTGAAATGGTCACTAGACTGGTAGATCATGGGAATGCTACAGACATATTATACTTGGATTTCAGCAAAATATTTCATGAAATCTCTCCTACTCTCCTTGTGGAAAAGAATAGAGAGATCTTATCTAGATTATAGTACACTTAGGGGAACTCTGAATAGGCTGAAAAATTAGATACAAAGACCGATTATAAATGAGTCAATATTAAATTAAGGAGAGGTCTGCTGTGGGATTCCTCAGGGATTTTTGTTTTTAATTAATGATTGGATACATCTATTATTTGACACCAAAATTCAGAGAAGTTTATCACCAAAGTTGGCTAAAGGGGGATGAATTTTTTTAAATACAGCAACTTCTGAGGCCTATCAACAACCAACTACAAGGGTTATTGCTATATACTTGACATGATTGGTAAAAAGAATATATCAACTGAAGAAATCACAATTATATAAGTACCAAAGCATGGGTGCTCTTCATAACGAGTTTTCTGATAAAATAAGATTAGGAGGAAAAACCAACATGTCAGAATAAAATTGGGATCCAAGATGATCCCTATCAAATAGAATAATGCACTGGTTTTTAATGCGCTGCATTTTTAAACAAAATTAAATGTAAATGTCCTACACTTTGGGTCAAGAATTTACTCTGCAAGTTGGTGTACTGCAAGCTCATTGAGGGAATCATCAGATTGATGTACCAGCCAAAATAAAGCCTAATGGGATCTTGTGGAAGGGGGTGGGGAGGAGTCCAGAACTGTGATTTTTTTTCAGTATGGGAACTTTCCCATCAATGCTGATCATTAACTTACAGTCTTAGAGAGCAGTGTGTGGAGAAGAGAACATGAGGGTGGGACTGACAGCTTCAGTGACTTGCCCATGGCCAGTTAGCTAGTATGTAGGAGGGGCTGGAGGGGGACCCAGGTTTTCTTTATCCTTTGTACCATTCATGCATTCTCCAGATATGATCTTAGGCTGAATTGATAGACTCATAAGTTCAGAAATGATTGTTCAAGAAAGCCAGTTGTTATATTTCTAGTATAAGCATTCATACCTCGGAAAATGGCAAATTGGGACTTGATTTACTATTTTGTTCATTTTTTCTAGACTTAATAAAGGGAGGAAGAGAATGTTAATAGTGCAGATTGTACTTTAAAATGTGCTGAGTATATCGCATCCTTCCCTCTCAGCCTGTGGTTAAACATTTTACCAGCACATGGCTATATAGACTTTTTTGCATAGAGACATATTTAGGGTTTATGTGAGGAAAGACTTCAAGGTGTCAGAAAGCATTTATTAAGTTTACTTTGCACTGTGCTTTAGATGCAAAGGGGCAGAATTAGGTTCTATGCAAGGAATAAATAGCCATTATGTGTGTCTAGCCATTATGTAATGATTTCTTTCTTTTTTTTTTTTTTACTTTTTAAAATTAAAGCTTTTTATTTTCAAAACATATGCATGGATAATTTTTCAACACTGACCCTTGCAAAACCTTGTGCTCCAAATTTTCCCCTCCTTCCCCCCTCAGATGGCAAGCAATCCAATATATGTTAAATCCAATATATATAAACATATTTATACAATTATCTTCCTGCACAAGAAAAATAAGATCAAAAAGGAAAAAAATGAGAAAGAAAACAAAATCCAAGTGGAACAAAAATAAAAAGAGTGAGAACGTTATGTTGTGATCCACCCTCAGTTCCCACAGTCTTCTCTCTGGCTCTCTTCATCACAAAATCATTGGAACTGTCATCAATCATCTCATTGTTGAAAAGAGCCCTGTCCATCAGAATTGATCATCATATAGTCTTCTTGTTATCATGTACATTATCTCCTGGTTCTGCTCATTTCACTCAGCATCAGTTCATGTAAGTCTCTCCAGAATCATCCTGCTGACCATTTCTTACAGAACAATAATGTCCCATAACATATTTAATGGTTTGTTAGTCTAGATCTAACACAGAATGGGGTCCCTGAATGAAAGAAAAAGCATTTGTTCAGCACTTTCTGTGAGTGAAACATTGTATAGTAGGAGTTGTCCTCTTATTCCCAGAAGTCATGTCCCTCTCAATCACCCTGGTGACCCACAGTAAGGCAGCGGACATCAAAATCCCCAAACGCCTTTCAGAACAGCTGCTGTCGGGCTTCCCACGTCTGGTCCTGGGAAAATGGCTTTGTCTTTCATTAGAGGTAGGGCTCAGGTCTGGTCCCCTCTTCCCAGGAGGAAGGGAGTTAATGATCCTGGGTCACCTTTGACCCTCCTTCACCCTCTGGCCTGGAGCCCCCACCTGTGTCCTGGTCACAGGGTCAGAGCTCCGGGACTGAACCGTAAAGAACAGGAGAGGAGGGAGCGCATGGCGTGGGATGAATTATCAGCCACCTCCTCACAACCCGCACTGAGGGATGGATTCACTGAGCTGGATTCCGTCCCTGGGGCCCGACTTCCTCCTGTCAGACTCTCCCGCTCAGTCCCGGGAGTCCCAGAGGCAGCAGGCCGGTGTTTATGGGTGTCACTCACCCATGGCCGACTCGTCTCTGTCCTTGGCCGCCTGCTCTGGCGGGAAAGGCTGGAAGGGAGGGAGAGATGGACAGGCTCCTCCCAGGCTATGGCCAGTGTCGGTAACATCCCGGGAAAGACCCAAATCCAGGTTGTTGCGCCAAGGAGGCGCATCCGCACTCGGGCCGGCGCTTATTTGCCCGTGGGTTTTTGCGCTTCCCGCGTGTCCGTGACACGGTGGGGGGGCGTGTCTGTCTCTACACCTGTGAGCCTGCTCTGGTCTGTCTCCTTGGGCGCTTGTATAATGGAGCTGGGGAGCACGGGCCCTTCAAGGGCTTTCTTTTTTGCCTTTGTGTCCCCAGTACCCACCACAGATTATGGCCTAGAACGGAGAGTGACTTGAAGCAGGAAAACCAACCAGGTGGTTGTTGCAATAGTCTGGACATGAAGGGGTCAGGGAAGTAGCCAGGATGATGGAGGCCATGGGTAAGCGACACCCATAAACACCAGCTTGCTACCTCTGGGACTCCGGGGACTGAGCGGGAGAGTCTGATAGGAGGAACAGGGGAGAGGAAGAGACGCATGAGAAGATAAACTGGATAGGACTTGGAGATTGATTGGACCGATGGGATAAGAGGGTGATGATTCAATCATGATATCAAGGTTGCAGGCTTGGGTGATTGGAATTATGGTGGGTGTTATTAAAATTATTATTAAAATGGGGGCAATAACAGTACCTCAGGGCTGCTGTAAGGATCAAATAAGATAATATTTATAAAGGGCTTGGCCTGGTATAGAGTAGGTGCTTAATAAATGTTTATTCCTTCCCCCTCTCATTTCTACAGATCTTCTGACTTCAAATCCAGGACTCTTTCTGCTTCTCCAACCATCTATGGAAGCCTCGTAGTCTAGGGGAGAAGCAGGGAGAAGATGCTCAGCAGACCTCACTCCAAGGACCAACTCTGACACTCATCGGTAGTGTTCCCATCTACAAGCCATTTTCCATCTCTGAATCTCAGTTTTTTCTCTGTCAAATGGGAAGAAAACTTAAATTTGAGAAAAAAGCACTTAAAAATCACTAAAGCACGATGGAAATAGAAGCTATTGTTTAATCCAGGAGGTGTATATTTAGTGCCTGCCCCCATGCCGGGCACTGTGCCAGTCTCTGGGGGGATTTGTGTCCTCTCTGCCTCTGCCCTTAGGAGTTATGTTCTATTTGGGGGTGGGAGGGAATGTAGCAGCTAAACAATATATACACATGTAAGTTAATGCAAAATACCCTTAAAGGAATGCAGAGTAATTTTCAGAAGGAGAGAGTGCTAATAATAGGGAAGTCAGGAAAGGCTTCATGTAAGAGGCGGCATCTGGACAAGATTTGGAAGGAAGCCAGAGATTCTTCAATCATTCCGAGTGGGGAGAACCATGCTGTGCAAAAGCACACAGGGAATGCCATGTATGGGGAGCACTGGAGTGGCGAGCACAAGAAGAGTAGCATGGAAGGGGAGGCGAGATCCAGAAAGTAGAACTTATTCTCTCTAGATAAATTAGATGAAATCTAATACAGCATTAGCTCATCTGAATCTGGTAAAGGGTGTACAATGGAATAGTCACTAAAAGGGAATTGTTTGCCCTGACAAGGCTCTCCAAGGCTTCTTGGGATGCCAGCTGTGAAGTGTACTTCTAAAGTGGCACTGAGTCAGATCCATCTCTCTCTCTCTCTCTCTCTCTCTCTCTCTCTCTCTCTCTCTCTCTCTCTCTCTCTTTCCTCCTATCTCTCCCTCCATCTCTTTCTTACTTTCTTTCTCCTCATCTATTCCTCCTTCCTATTTACCATTCCTCCTCTTCCTTCCCCTTCTTTTCTTCTTCTTCTTCATTGTCTCCTTCTCCTTCTTCCTCATCATCTCCTCTTCCTTTTCCTCCTCTTCCTCCTCCTCCTTCTCATCCTCCTTCTTCTTCCTGTCTCTATCTTCTCTCTGTGTGAGATTTCTCTCCCTCTCCTCTCTCTTTCTCTCTGAGTGTATCCGAGTGCAAAGCTGTTCAGAATGAGTTTCCCTCCTTAAGTGGAGCCCGGTTGGGCAGCTATATTTAGGACCAATCCTAATTTTCTGGGGCTAATTAATGAACAGAATTCTCAGTCACAGGCATTGAGGCAGCCCACAAAGTTCTCTCTGGTCCCTGGGTAGAAAAAACTTCCTCCCATGAAAGCAAAGGATGGTGACCTGCCAGGGAAATCCACTGGGAAACATGTCCTGGAAATGTGTGTATCATAAATGGGGATGGGAAAGTGTGTGAAACAGTGGAGAGTTCCTCCTCCTTAAGTACTCCAGCCCTGGTCTATGTGTGGAGAAAAGCATAACATGGACAAGCGTGTTCTTACTGAGCCCTGAAATAACAACAGCAACAACAACTACCACAGTAACAATAATGCCCCTTTCTATGTACTTTAAGTTGGGAGAAGTGAAAGGGGAAGGAAATTAGCTTATATATAGCTCCCACTCTGTGTCAGGTAATGTGCTGATCACTTTACAAGCATTATTTCATTTGATACTCAGAACAATCCTCCCAGGTATGTGCTGTTACTATCCCAATTTTACAATTGAGGCAGACTGAGGTTATATGATGTGTCCAAGTTATTGTATGTAGCTTTTCCTGACTCTAGGTCCAGCACTCTGTGCACCAAGGCGTCACCTAGTTAGCTTTGAAAGAATGCTTTTCTTACAATAATTTGAGGGAGATCATCTTCTCATTGCACAAATGAAGACACTGAATCCCAAAAAGGGGAAAGGGCTTGATAAATAGTTCATGTCTTCATTTAATACTATTTTAAAAGTTGAAGTTTTCTTACCATAGGTCTACAAGAGATATTACACCTATTTTACAGATTAGTACATTGAGGTTCAAAGGAATTGATTTGACTTCCCAAGTTAGAATATGTTTGTGCTTCCTACTATTTAACTAGTATTATATATATTATATGCTAGTACTATAACTAGTATTCTGAACTTAATAGCTATCTCCATGACCTTTCTAAATTCCTAGAGAAGTAAGACTGGGAACCATGAAATAGTTGGGAACGAGGGTCAGGTTTGAATGTTAGACCTTAGAAATCATCTTGTCCAGTTCCTAGAGATGACAAAGGACTTGCTTAAAATCATGCAGTCAACAAGGGGTAGAATTTGGATTCAAACTCCAGTCTCTTGATTCCCAGTTCAGGGACCTTCACTGTCTCAACTTCTAGGGAGAGAATTTTTTCTGAAGAATTCATCAACAGACACCTACTAATGTGCCAGACACAGGGTTCAGAGCTCGAGATGCCCTCAAGGAACAAGGAGCTTACATTCTTTGGTGGGGAAGGGAAAACAACACATACATAGAGAAATATATGCAAGATACACAGAGAAAAATCAAGATAATTTTCAGGGAAAGGAAAATCATGAAATCACTTCAGGGACCAAAGGAGGTCTTCTGAAGGAGTTGGAACTTGAGTTGTGCTTTGAAGGAAGACAGAGATTCTATAAGGTAGAGGTGAAGAGAAAGGGCATTCTAAGCATGGATCACAACCTATGCAAAGGTTCAGAGGAGGGGATGTCATGTGAAAAGGAGACCAAATGTGCCAGTTTGGCTGAAAGATAGAGGCATGAGAAGGAATCATGTATGATTAACATGGAACGATGTGTTGGAAAGCCAGATTATAAAGGGCTTTAAATTCCAGAGAGAGAGTTAGAGAGGGGTGGTTAGTAGAGCTTCTTTAGTAGGAGAGTGAAATTATATCTGTAGAAACATCAATTGGATGGCTGTATGGAAAATGGAATGGAAAGGGAAGAGGCTGGAGGCTAAGACCAATTAGGAGGTTAGTTCAACATTACAGATGAGAAGTCATAATAGTTTGAAATAGGGCAGTAAAAAAAAGTGGAGAGAAGAGAATAAACATGAGAAATATTATATAGATTGAATATATAAAACTTGGGAAATGATTTCATATGGAGGGATGAAACAGAAGGAAATATAGAGTCATCCAAGAAAATCTTGGGTAATTTTAAGGGTAAATTTCTTAGTGATTGATAGTTGGGGTACTTTTAGGAAAAATAAATCTGGAGAAGGATTGGGTTTGGGAGGACATAGCAATTTAATAATCTCTGACGTTTCCTCACACCTGGATTATTCCAACAATGTACTGCTTGGTCTCCCTGTCTCAAGCTGATGATTTTCCTAAAGCTCTGGTCTGACCATATCATCCTCCTACTCTATAAACTCTAGTGTCTTCCTATGAATAGAACAGAAAATTATCTATTTGGCATTCAAAGCTGTTCATAACCTGAATCCTTTTCATTCCTTTTACACCTTATTCACCCTATATCCACATTTCTAAGATGCATTTCCCATTGGGGTTCCCTGACAGATCACTACTTTCTGCTTCCATGAGAGGTAGTTTTTCTGCCCAGGGACTAGAGTTCGCTTTTCAGGTTGCCTTAGTGACTGTGCCTGAGAATTCTACTCATTAATTAGAGGTATACACCTGTGTCAAAGTGTGTGTGTGCATGTGGATATTGAGGTGGGTGATTTTTTAAAAAAATATTTTTTCCAGTTACATGTAAAAACAAATCTTAAAATTTATTTTTAAAAAATTGAGTTCCAAATTCTCTCCCCTCCTCCCTGAAATAGTAGGCAATTTGATATATACGTGGTTATACATGTGTAATCATGCAAAATATATTTTTATATTACTTGTGTTGTGAAAGAAAACACAGACCAACCTCCCCCCCCACCCCACACATATATAAAGTGAAACACAGTATGCTCAGATCTGCATTCAGACTCCAACAGTTTCTTTGGATGTGGTTAGCATTTTTCATACTTTGTGATTATCTTAGATTATTGTATTGCTGAATATAATTAAGTCATTCACAGTTGATCCTTACTGTGCACAATATTTTTCTAGTTTTGTTTACTTCTCTCTGTATCAGTTCATATTCAGAATTGTTCTGAAATCATCCTGCTTTTCATTTCTTATAGCACAATAGTATCCCATTACATTGATGAACCACATAAAACACAAGTTTTCCATTCCCCCAATGAAGAACATCCCATCAATTTTCAATTCTTTGCCACCACAAAAAGAGCTACTATGAATATTTTTGTGTGAATAAGTTCTTTTCCTTTTTTTTCTTTAGCTCTTTGGAATAGAGACCTAGTATTGCTGGATCAAAGGGCATATATAGCCCATGAGGCATGGTTCTAAATTTCAGTGAGTGATGTTTTAGGTGGAAACAGCCTAAGTCAGGTGTGTACATTCTGCTAGAAATGACATGCAACCCTGCCCAGTGGCAGGAACACATTTGTACTAAGTTAATACCTTTGATAGGAGCTTGCCATTCTCTGTGCTGGTACATTAGGAGGATTTCCCCACTTCTTCTCTATTTGTTCTTCCAGACTTTGACATCTGGTAGCTTCTCTCTCCACCATCAGAGCATAGTCTTAGAAGACAACTCCTATGGGAAAGTAAAAACCTGGGGCATGTTCTCAAACTCAGGGAAATGAAGAGAGTTCATAGTCTTTCTTGGGAGCAGTAAGAAGGGAAAGCTTCAGACATCATGGAAAAAGCTCAGGATCTGGAAATAGGGGATTATAGTATAAAAGTGGGCATTAATTGAGAAACCAATCAAATCATTTAAAGTAAATTTCAAGATGCTGAGCTGTAATACTTTAACCAGGAGAGAAATCTCTTTTGAATCACCCCATCATTATCTTTCAACTAATTGCAGAAAAAATCCTTTATCAACTGAAGTGATATTGCATGGGGAATGTGTGTAGATTGGTTAAGGAAATCAAGCCAAGAGTACTCTGGTTAACCCCCAGAGAGTGAATTTCTTAGGAGCGGGGGGAGTAAGGTTGAGGACAAATTTGATTTGCACCCCTGCCTCCTCCATGTATCTGCCTCTACTACCTCCATCCCAACATGCCCTTTGTCTGGAAGAGAACCTCTTGGATATCAGAGGAGCAGAGGATTTGGACATTTTCACTGTCTTCCTAGCAGTGATTGTGGGACAGCAGGGGCTGATAGTATCATCTGCTATAGGAGCCAAGAATAACGTGGATGTAGTGAGTAAAGGCAGATTTGAGGCTCTAAAAGAAGCCCAGCCAAAAAAAATGCAACATGCATATGGGGAGTTTCATGAGTATCTCAAAAATGGGAGAAAAGGCCTTCTGGCCCTTTGCCATAGAATCATGCATTCTAAGCTTTAGCCTACTTTCCCCTGGACTCTATATATATTATGCCCCTAGTTTGAAAGGATGTTTTGTAGCAACTATATACTACTGTATTAAACACTTATTTCTAAAAGCTAATTAAGGGTAGTTGAATAATTGATATCAACTCATAATCATGGGAGGAAAGTATATCAGTAGGGGCATATGAACTCTAGTGGTAGAAAATTACCCCTAACTCTTCAGGACTGCCTTTAGATCCCTTAAGAGGCCATAGCAGTTGAGCTCTTGGGACTTGCCCTGCCAAGGCCAGTGAGGATTGAGAGCATGGCCCTAGACCCTACTTTATAATAGGACCACAGATTTAACATAGGAAGGAAGTTTAGAGGTTACAGAATCATGGAATCTCTGATTTGGAAGAGTCCTTAGTGACCATCCATTTTTAAGCCTACATATAATTCCTATTTTTTAAAATTTAATAATAACTTTATATTGACAGAATCCATGCCAGGGTATATAATTCCTATTTTGAAAGAAATTCTCATTATAACATCCCTGACAAGAAGTTGTCCATCTTCTGCCTGAAGATTTCCAAGGAGAGGGAGCCCACCAAACCCTTGAAACAGCCCATTGCCTCTTTGATAGTTCAATAGACCAAACACTGGACTTGGAATGAAGAAGTCTCACAATCATGAGTTCAAATCCAGCCTCAAATTCAGATTAAATGACTTTACTGCCTCAGTTTCTTTATCTGTAAAATGAGCTGGAGAAAGAAATGGCAAACCATTCCAGTATCTTTGCTAAGAAAACCCCACGTGGGGTCTCAAAGAGTCAGAAATGATTGAAGAACAAGAACAACAATAGTTAGGAAGTTTGTCCTGACACCAAGCCAGACTTGCCTCTGCAAACTCAGCTAGTACAGCCCTTCTTTTTATAGATGAGTAAACTGAGGTCCAGAAAGGTTAAGTAACTTGTTTCAAAATCATATAGGTACTAAATATCAGAGCTAGGATTCCAGGCCATGTCTCCTGCCACCAAATCCAGTGGCTTTTTTTTAAACCACACAATTTCTAGACCTGGATTGTACCTTCCAGCTCTGCTACTGTATGAAATGTTGGGTGAATCCTTTAAACAAAAAAAGGATATAACATTTGTAAAATCTTAGCACAGAGCCTGGCATATAGTAGGTGCTGAATAAATGCTTGTTCCCTCCTGGGTCTCAGTTTTTTTTAAATAACTTTTTATTGACAGAACCCATACCAGGGTAATTTTTTACAACATTATTCCTTGCACTCACTTCTGTTCTGATTTTTCCCCTCCCTCCCTCCACCCCGTCCCCCAGATGGCAAGCAGTCCTTTACATGTTGAATAGGTTACAGTATATCCTAGATACAATATATGTGTGCAGAATCGAACAGTTTTCTTGTTGCACAGAGAGAATTGGATTCAGAAGGTATAAATAATCCGGGAAGAAAAACAAAAATGCAAGCAGTTTATATTCATTTCCCAGTGTTCTTTCTTTGGGTGTAGCTGCCTCTGTCCATCTTTGATCAATTGAAACTGAATTAGCTTTCTTTATCGAAGAGATCCACTTCCATCAGAATACATCCTTATACAGTATCGTTGTTGAGGTATATAATGATCTCCCGGTACTGCTCATTTCACTTAGCATCAGTTCATGTAAGTCTCGCCAGTTCTCTCTGTATTCATCCTGCTGGTCATTCCTTACAGAACAACAATATTCCAAAAGTTCATATACCACAATTTACTCAACCATTCTCCAACTGATGGGCATCCATTCATTTTCCAGTTTTCTAGCCACTACAAATAGGGCTGCCACAAACATTTTGGCACATACAGGTCCCTTTCCCTTCTTTAATATCTCTTTGGGGTATAAGCCCAGTAGTAGCACTGCTGGATCAAAGGGTATGCACAGTTTGATAACTTTTTGAGCATAGTTCCAAATTGCTCTCCAGGATGGCTGGATGTGTTCACAATTCCACTGGGTCTCAGTTTTAAAATGGAATGGTTGAAGTGGTTGATCTCAAAAGTATTTTCCAGTCTAGAATCTGTTGACTTTAGGGATGAAATAATAACAGCAATAATAATGATAATGATAGCATTCATATAGCACTTTAAAGTTGGCAACTTAGTTTACAAATATTTTCTCTTTTGATCCTCACAACAACCCTTGGTTTGAACTCAGATTTTCCTGACTCCAAATCTAGCATTCAGTTACTCTACCTAGCATCCCTGAGAATGGGATTTGAATGCATATTCTGAGACTCCAAACCTAGGGTTCTTTCTGTAAGGCTGCTAGTTCTAAATGGAGCAGGCTAGAGAAAGGAATAGCTCAGGCTTTGAAGACAAACTTCAGCCACAATATTATTATTTTGCCCAGAGTAGTTAGTTATTAGTTACCTACCCAAATCTTAGATGTTCTTTATGGCCCACAATCCAATCCTTCCTTCTCCAGGGAGCTTTTCCTGATTTTCCCTCTCTCCACCCAACATGCTAAATCCCTTTTCTTCTCTGAGGGCAGAGTTTGGAAGCAGACCTTAGCCTTAAGCAGCACTCAGTTTAACACTCAATTATAGACCATTTTATCAGATTTCTCTTCTACCTATCTGCTTTCCTTCTTATCCACTCCTTAGCTCCAACTTCTTCTGTCTGCATCCCTAGAACTTCCTAAACGTGGCTCGTTATGGTGCTCCAGGGTCTCTGGGTACTCTCGGTCCCTGCCCCCCTTCCAGAATTGGTGCTAGGCTCTGGGGAAAGAGAGAGCTGTGTCTGGTGTATCTGGGAGAGGATGATGCAAGGTAGGAGAAACATTACCTTGGCAACCAACACCCCTCTCTCCCATTCCCAAGGTCCCCTGGCCAACCTGGGTTTTCCCAATTTCCTGTTTTTCTTAGTCCCCCAGCCCTTCCACCAGGGCTCTAGGTTTTGCTTCTGCCCTTGGGAGGGAAGGAGAGAAACAGTGCTGAGCTTAGCAACACTCAGGAGTGTGAAGGGTGCTGAGTTTGCTTTCACGGGGTATGGATTTGAATCCTTATCACCTGTGTGCCCTTTGACACACACACTCACAGACTTCCAGAATTTCAAAGGGACCCCCTGAACAGCCTCTAAATTAGACATCCCAAAAGGGAGACTCCCTCCATCCGCTCCCCACTGTATGGTGTAGAGGCTGGCAAGAGAAGAAAAACTGGATTGGAATCCCACAAGTGACACCAAAAAATGATCTTGATATTCCTAGCTTCTAGTGCCTCTTTCCCGAACTATCTTGAATCCTTTTATAGTGATCTTAAATAACTCCCAGGCCCTCTCTAGTGGTCTTGATTTTTGTCTTGCTGCTGTGCCTGGAGGAGAGCGGGAAGCCAATGGCTTTGTGCACCTCTATTTGACGTATTCAATTCACTGGCCAAGTCAAGCTGTCACGTCCTTAGTCCTCTTTGAGAAGGATAATCAACAGCATATGCAAGTATTTGTCATCTCTTCAGTCAGAATGCAGTCTGTTACCACAAAGAGAAATATTATAATTTTTTTGCGTATATAAGTCTTTTTTCTCTTTCTTTGATCTCTTTGGTTGGGGTTACTGGGTATCACTGAGTCAAAAGGGATGCATGTTTAGTGGTATTTTCAACACACTATGGATTCACCAATGACTCTTTGTGGAATCCGGTCATTTTCCCAGAGGGTAGGAACTTTTCCACCTCTGCCTCTGGATCTCCAGTGAGCACAGATTTCAGCACACAGTAGGTATTTAATAAATGTTTGTGGATTGATCCACTGATAACTTTGCTACCCTGGGCAAATCATCCCTCTTGATTGTCAACTGTAAAAGGAATAATAACATCAGCACTACAGGGGTGTTCTGAAGTTAAGAAGAAAAAAGTGCTTTGCAAAGCTTAAAGCACTATATAAATGCAATTTATTCTTTTTTTGATGATCTATTATTATTCATTATTATTTTTATTATTACGATCACGTTTCTGAGGAAGCCTATTCCATTTTTGGGACAGTTCTCATTGTTAGGAAATTCTCCTTTATATGGAGCCCAATTTACCTCTCAGAACTCAATCCTTTCCATTTACCCCCTCCAGCCCCTGTTCCTTGCTGCTAGTGCTGTCCTCTGGGACCAAGGGGAATATTTCCAACCCTTCTGTCCTGAGCCTTTTTCACTTGTCTCTAAGCTTTCTCCCTTAGTGAGCCCATCTACTCCCAAGGGAGCAATTATCATCTCTATGCAGATGACTTCTAAGTTTATAGATCCAGATGTTGCCTGAATTCTAAGTTTATGTTGTCAGTTGCCTGCCAGTCATCTCCACCTGGACATCTCACAGGCCCTTCAAACTTAACACATCCAAAACAGAATTTACCAAATTCCCTTTAAACACACATGTCCTCCAAACTTCTCTGAGGAGGATACCTCTATCCCCCAATTGTCCCTAATCATCTTTGACTCTTCTCTCAGACACCCAATCCAATCAGTTATCAAATAATTTTGATTCTACTTACACCATCTCCTTTGTACCTGTCTTCTCTTCATAGTCATTCAAATAAAATCATTGTATACTTCCAGGAGAATATAAACATTTTGAAGGCAGGATTTATTTTTTCTTTTGTCTTGTGCCTCGCACAAAGTAACTATATACTAAAATGTTTATGAAATTGAGTGGAATTAAGCGACACAAAGTAGCCTTTCATGTATTTAAAGACATCTATCACATTCCTCCTAAAATCTTCTTTTGTCCTGTCTAAACATTCCCAGTTTCCCTAACTAGACTTCATATGACCTAGTCTCCAGTCTCCTAACTATCTTGGTCGTCTTTCCAATTTTGCAATAACGTCTTTCCTAAAATGCAGGGCTCACACCTGAATATCCTTCATCACCAATGAAGTCTGACTGTGGTAGAATAAATAGAGCAAAATTTTCATCTCCCTAGTTCTGGACACTGTCTCTCAATCAAACCAAAGATCACTTGACCTTATTTGACTTCCATATCTCAATGCTGAATCTCATTGGCTTATGGTACCTCTAAACTCCAGATTGCTTTGTAAGAACTAGTGTCTACACCTCCATTCCATCCTAAACTTACAGAAATAATTTTTCAAGCCATTGTATAAGATTTTATATTTATTCTTTGTTCATTTCATCTCTTTAGATTCAACACATTGCATTCTCACCTGTTGAGATCTTTTTGGATGCAGAATCTGTTGTCCAATGTGTGGGATATGCAGGCACCTCAACTTTTCTCATCAGAAACCCACCTTTTATGACTTCATCCAAGTCAATGAAAAAAGGTGTAATTGCTCAGACATAAGCACAGATTCCCAGGGCACTCTCCTAGAGACCTCTTTCTTAGACGCTTTAGATTTTTAGCCTTAAATTTTTAAAATCCTGAACTAACAAACATCAAATAAAATGAGCATTTTATACACATCATGGAACAGATGGAGAGGATTGCACGTGAAACTGTGAATCTCTAGTATATAGAGCTTGTGTTTCCTTTTACATATATAATAAATTCAACATGTCAATTTCATAGCTGTCCAGCTTGCTTTTTAATCCTTCTGGTCTTCCTTCTGTTCTCTTCTTATTGGGGGAAGTGAGGGGAACATTATCCCTAACTCTTTCTCTCCCTTCTACCCTTCCCTTAAAAAAAGAAAAAAAAAGTCCTTGCAACAATATGCATGGTCAAGCAAAACACATTCTCACACTGGACATATCATTTTTTAATATCAAAATAAAAAATGTCTTCTCAATCTTTACCTTGAATTACCCCTGTGTCATAAGGTGGGTAGGATTTCATCCAGGGCCATTTCTGGTCATCTTGATCTACGTCTTGCCACTGGATCCAGATGACTCTGGAGGAGAAAGTGAGGTGACTTTGCACAGCCCTCCCTCACTTAAATCCAGTTCACTTGCACTCTCCCTGATGTCATGGGCCTCTTGGAGAATGAAGAATAAACAACAACAGCACGTTTATCAATACATCTCTGAGACTAGTTTGTCATCACATCGAACAGAGATTTTTTTAAAAATTAAAGCTTTTTATTTTTCAAGACATATGCATGGATAATTCTTCAACATTAGCTCTTGCAAAACCCTGTGTTCCAATTTTCCTTCCCTTCCTCCATGCCCTCCCTTAGATGGTAAGTAGTACAATATACGTTAAAACATAGTAAAAATATATGTTAAATCCAATATATACATACATATTTATACAATTATCATGCTGCACAAGAAAAATCAAATCAAACCAGTAAAAAATGAAGATTCAGAATAAAATGCAAGCAATCAACAATGAAAAGAGTGAAAATGCTATGTTGTGTTCCACACTCAGTTCTCCCAGTTCTCTCTCTGGGTGTAGATGGCTTTCTTCATCACTGAACAATTGGAACAGGTTTGAATCCTCTCATTGTTGAAGAGAGCCATGTCCATCAGAATTTATCATTGTATAATCTTCTTGTTGCTGTGTATAATGATCTCCTGGTTCTGCTCATAAACAGAGCATCATGAACAGACATCTTAAGTCTTTCAAACTTGTTTTTCTTTACAATGCTGTTATTGTTTAGATCGTTCTCCTGGTTCTGCTTATTCCTCTCTGCGTCAGTTTGTACAAATCTCATCTTACCCTTTGTTACAGTATAATAATACAGTATAATAATAATAAAAGTACAATTCCATTACATTCCTATACCAGAATTTGTTCAGCAATTCCCCCATTGATAGGTAGCTCCTTAGCTTTACTATTCTGTTACCACAAAAGAGATAATAAAAACATTTTTTGTGCATATGAGTCTTTTTTCTCTTTCTTTTATCTCTTTGATGAGGTATCACTAGGTCAAAGGGTATTCATAGTTTAGTGGTATTTTGAACACAACATGGATTCATCAATGACTCTTTGTGGAAGTTCAGTCATTTGCCTAGTTCTCCATCCACTTAGCTGTGTTATTGTTTAGCTCACATCCCTTTATCTTGTCCACAAGACTAGCCTGAAAATATTCGCTTTTCTAAAATAATAGTAAACTCTTAACTACAACATTTCCTCAATTTACCAGTTGAATAACCCTGTCAAAAAAAGGAAATGAGCTTAGTCTGGTTTGACCTGTTCTTGATGGACCTGTTTGGTTGTGACCACTGTTTCAACTTAGGAAAGAGGAGATGGTTAGAGAGGGAAAAAGAGAAGGAGATCTGGGTCTTGCATCTCTTTACACTCAAATGCACAAGATTTGACCCTTCTCCCAACTCATCCCCAGTTCTCAGTCCTTCTCCACTAAAGGTCAAACTTTTTGCTTGGCCTTTCAGGCCTTCTGTAATATGACACCTAATGTTTTTACCTATCTGATATTAATCCTTTTTCAGTGTTCTACTCTTAAGCCTAAATATTTTATAAATAAATATAAATATAAAAAAATTTCTAATAATAAATATAAATTTCTAAAATAACTCTCTGCTACCTAGAATAACTTTTTCTTCATTTGTTGAATTCCATTAAATCAATTCCACTAAAGTTCAATTCAGGTGCCATTTCTTCAAACCTGATATTTTGTGATTCTGGGAATAAATGAACTTTGGTTTCCAAGAACTCCTCTCCAGCCACTGCTCCAACAGACTACTGGGTAGCCATGTGACCATGGGCAAGCCATTTTGCTTTATAGAGACTCAGTTTCCTCATCAGTAAAATGATCTAGCAGGAATCCCAGAATTTATATAGACCAACAAGCTCTTTTATTAAATAAAAAACTGAGTACCAGAGAAATAAAATGAAACCCCTGAAATAAAACAGATAGTGATCAATCAGTCAATGAAAAGATGATTACTTTAAGTATTGATTTTGTTCCTTGCACTGTGCTGATCTCTGGGAATAGAAAGATAAAACTGTTTTCAAGGAGAGAGAGGCAGATTCTTTCAGAATGTACAGGAAGGGGAAGGCAAAGGGGAAGACATCAGTATCTGGGGAAACCCATAAAGGCCTCCTACAAAGGGTGGAATTTGAGCTGAGAGTTGAAAGGAGCTAGCTGAAGTAAGAGAGAGAGGTGAGGAGGGGAGACACTCCAGGTGGATAACTCTGCAAAGGTGTGGAGGTGGGACATGTAATGGGAAATTTGAGGAATAATAAGCACATCAGTGTAACTGGATTTGGAGCAGGGTAAGAAGCATGGGACTTGCCTGGGACAGACTGATACAGAGTTTGGGATGAGAGTAATAGAAAGTAGGGAAGAAGAGGAAGGGAAGGGGGAATAAAAGAGAATAATCATTTATGTAGTTCCTCCTGTATAGTACAGCTAAAATGATTAGAAGGCTTGGTCTGGAGTCAAAAAAACTCATTTTCCTGAATTCAAATCTGGTCTCAGACATTTAATTCTGGGCAAGTATTTAGCCCTGTTTACCCATCTATAAAAAGAGCTGGAGAAGGAAATGGCAAACCCTACCAGTGTTTTTGTCAAGAGAAGCCGAACAGGGTCACAAAGAGTTGGACACAATTCAAATGACTGAACAACAAAACCCAAAAAATTTGCCATGTCTTGGGCTAAGGATTTTATAAATATTACCTCATTTAATCCTCACAACAAATCTGGGGGGCAGGTATTGTTATACTCTTCACATTTTACAATTGAGGAAACTGAGGCAAACAGTTTAAATGACTTTTCCTGAATTAAACATCAAAATTATTGAGACATACCTTACTCTATTAAGTGCATGAAACAGAATTAGAATTCGAGTCTTCCTGACTCTAAATCCAGCACTCTGAGCCACCAGGCTGATGGGGAAAACCATGGTACCTTCAAAGATGAAGAAAACATTTTTAGGGAAAGATAATGAGTTCTGTTTTGATCACTTTGGGTTTGAGATGCCAGTGGAACTTTGTCAAACATAGGATTGCTTACATAGGATCAAAGTAACTCAGGAAAGTTGCTTGTGGAATTTAAGAGCGCTACAAATATAAGATATTATTTGTCCCGTTCCCTTCTGAAAGGCATGTTTTGGGGGAGCTATCTCTGCCCCGACCTCCTCAATACTATTTTTGCCAGTGGTGTAGTGAAGAGCTCTGATTCTGGAGGCAGAAGATAAGCATTAAAGATAGTGTTTGAGACTTGAATGTGGCTCTGCTTCCAGTCTCTCTTCCACATGTCAACTAAAATCATCTTTCTGAATCTGATCATATCCCTGTTCTGCTCCAGAAACTCCAGTGGCTCCCTATTGCTCATGAGATAAAATGCAAACTCCTCATTCAGCTTGATTTAAAGCCCACAAGTCTGCACTTTCTAGTCCTTTTTCTTACTCTACTTCCCACTCTTTGTGTTCCAGAACAAAAAGTGGCCCTGAACTTGGTGTAACCTGACCTTGGCATTCATCTTTGTTCTTTTGCATAGATCATCCCCCAGAATTGGAATGTTCCCCCTTTCCATTAATTAGAATGATTCAAGCTTAATTTCTACCTTCTGGGAGAAGCTTTTCCTTTAAAAGACATAGATTTTTATTGATAGCTTTTGTTTTCACATGACCTAGATTTTTCCGGTATCCCTTCCCCTCCCAAAAAATAGTTTTTTATTACAAAGAATTTTTCCAAAAAAGAGGAAGAAGAGTAGAAAAAAAATTCAACAAAATCAGTTAATCAACAACAATAAAATAAACAAATAACATCCCATGACAGTTCTATGCATTGTTCCCACACCTGTGGACTTTCTTCTTCTCTCCCTCCCCCACCTCTACAAAGGAGAGGGAAGAGGAGTTTTCTCATATCTTGCAGAAGTTTTATCTAATCTGCTTGGATCCTCCTCCCCCAGATTTATGTTGTATTCATTTGTTTCTATCAATATCCCCTCTTCCTGTCCTTGAGGGCAGGAACTGATCTTTCATTTTTGCTTTGTGTTTCTAGGACCTAGCATGTGTAGGGGCTTAGTAAATATTTGCATTAGAGAACTGTCACCCATTTTTAAATTTCATTGGGGAAGTTACTTTTATCTTTCTGAACTTCGGTTTTTTCACTGGTGAAACTGAGATAATAAGTTTTGTAAGTTCAACCTGTGCTGTTAGGGAGTGCAGTAGAGAGAGTTTCAGGCTTGGTGTCTGGACAAGATTCTTTTTCCACAGTTCAAATCTAGGCTCAGATATTTATTAGCTACCTGATTCTGGGAAAGTTATTTAACTCTATTTTGCCTTAGTTTCCTTATCTTTAAAATGAACTGGAGAAGAAAATGGCAAAATATTCTAGTATCTCTGCCAAGAAAAGCCCAAATAATCAAAGAAACTGAGCTACAACCAAGAATCACCTACCTGGTGAAATTAAGCATCATAATTTGAGGGAAAACATGGTTATTCAATGAAATAGAAAGATTTTAGGCTTTCACAAAGAGAAGACTAGAATTGAACAAAAATTTTGATCTTCAATCAAGGGAAGCCTAAAAAGGGGAAAAGGAAAAAGAAAATATAAGGGACTCAATGGAGCTTAATGGTTTACATCTCTATAAGGGAAGACACTTGTAATTAAAAAATTAATATTTTAATAAAAGAATATACATAGACAAAGGGTATTGATATAAGGTAAATTTGAGAGAATGACATAAAAGTAATTAAGGGATGAGAAAGAAGAATATACTGGGCACAGAAAGAAGGGAGAAATAGAATGGAGTAAATTATTTCACATGAAAAACCTATTACAATGGAGGGAAATACGTGATGGGCATTGCTTGAACCTTACTTTCATCAGCATTGGTTCAAAGAGGAAAAATATACACAATCAATTGAATATAGAAATCTATTTTACTTGATAGGAAAGTAGGAGGGGAGAAGATTAAATAAAGTGTGTTTGTGGGGGGCGGGGAGAGAGGAGACAGTAACCTTGAAAAAAGGGCAGACCAAGAGAGGTAGAAGATAGAAGTAAAACACTGTCAAGGAGGGAAAAAGTGAAAGGAGAAAGAGGAAAAACAGGAGGAAAAATAGGATAGAGGCAAATGCACAGTAATCATTATTGGGAATATGAATGGGTTGAACTCTTCAGTAAAATGGAAGTGGACAGCAGAGTGGATCAAAACCCAGAAATAATATATTGTTTGCAGAAACACACTTGGAGCAGAGAAACACATACAGAGTAAAGGTAAGGGGCTGGAGAAGGATCTATTATGCTTCAGCTAAAGTAAAAAAAGATCAGGGGGAGCAATTCTGGTCCCAGACAAAGCAAAAGCAAAAATACACCCAATTAAAAGAGATAAGGAAGGAAACTATATTTTGCTAAAAAGTACCATAAACAATGAAGTAATAATATCAATACTAAACATATATGCACTAAGTGCTGAAGCATCCACATTCCTAAAAGAGAAGTTAAGTGAGTTATAGGTTCATGACCAAACAAGAGAGAGAGAATATTAAGAAATATATAATAGATAATTTTGATTATATTATGTTAAAAAGAATTTGCACAAACAAAACCAAAGCAGCCAAGATTGGAAGGAAAGAGAAAACTGGGTAACAATCTTTATGGTCATTGTTTCTTATAAAGACCTATCTCATTTCTCAAACATATAAAGAACTGAGTCAAATTTATAAGAATACAATCCCAACTGATAAATGCTCAGAGGATATGAACAAGCAGTTTTCATGTGATAAAATAAAAGCTGTCTATAGGCATATGAAGAAGTGCTCTAAATCACTTTTGATTAGAGAACTGCAAGTTAAACCAACTCCAAGATACCACCTCATCTCAGATTGGCTAATGTGACAAAAAAGGAAAATAAATAAATATTGGAGAGGATATGGGAAATTTGTGACACTAATGTACTGTTGTTAGAATTGTGAACAGATCCAATCATTCTGAAGAGCAATTTGCAACTATGCCCAAAGAGCAAGCAAACTGTGCATAACCTTTGATCCAGCAATACCACTTACTATGTCTATATCCCAAAGAGATCATAAAAAGGGAAAGACTTACATGTGCAAAAATGTTTATAGCAGTCTTTGATGTGGTGGCAAAACACTGAAAATTGAGGGGATGCCCATCAATTGGGGAATGACTGAAGAAGTTATAATATATAAATACAATGGAATATTATTGTGCAATGAGAAATGAACAGGCAGATTTTAGAAAAACTTGGAAAGACTTGCATGAACTGGTGCAAAGTGAAATGAGCAGAAGCAAGAAAACACTGTACAGGGTGTCTGTAACATTGTGTAATGATAAATTATGAACGACTCAACTCTTTTCAGCATCACAATGATCCTAAATAAATGCAAAGGATTCACAAAGGGAAGTGCTATCTACATGTGGATAAAGAACCGATGAATTCAAAATGTAGATTGAAGATACTTTTTTTCATTTACTTTATTCTTTTTCATGTTATTTTTTCCTTTTGATCTGTTTTTTCTTTCACAACTGTAATTAATATGGAAATATTACACATATATAACCCATATCAAATTGCCTACCATTTTAGTAAGAGGGAAGGGAAGGAGGGAAAAAATTTAGAATTCAAAATCTTGTAAATTTCAGTGCTAAAAATTGAATTGACATGGAATTAAGGGGGAAAATACTATTGAGAAAAAATCCTAAGTGAAGTTATGAAGAATTGGACATGACTGAAAAATGAATTAAGAACAACACAATTGTAAGGAAAGTACACTATCAACTTTAAAGTGCTACAGGAATGAAAGTTCCTAGAGACCAGAGGTTGCTGGTGGAAAGGGGGTGGTCAGAAGCCATTTCCCATGATGAAATATACCCAAAGAGCCAGTCAAACAGGAGCCTGTCAGATTAGAATGGATCTCAGATATTTTCTATTCCAGGGCTGTTTTTTCCCTTGTTATCACAGAAATGTTTGCAAATGGGGTGAAACCTATAGATTTCAAGGGGATACACTTAAAAAAATGTTAAATTTCAGGTAGATGTTCATTAAAATTTTTTTTCTTGTCCAAATTCATGGATTCCCTGAAATCAATTCAGGTTAAGAACTCCTTTTCTAGCCCAATCTTTTCATTTTATAGATGGAGAAACTGAGACCCAGAAAAGGAAAGCAATTTGCCCAAACCAAAAGGAATAGAGTAAGACTTGGCACCTGGGAGCCACTGTTCTCAATTAAGGATCTTGTCCAAGCTAGCACAATGGACAATCGACAGCCAGGGTTTGTCCTTAGGCTCTGCTTCTGTCCTGCCAGTTAAATTTGCCATGATTCAGGTTCTGGATTCCCAGATCTGCTACTTTGACATTATCCTCAAATTTTTACTGTTTCACCAACATATACAATCAGTTTATAAACCTTGCCATTTTTACTTTTACATTTTGCACGGCCATTTTACATCTCTCATAACCATCTCTTTCTCATGACTTTCTTGGCCATCACCATGGTTCAGTTTCTTATCATTTCCCCACAGGAATGCTGCAGTGAGCTTTTCATTCTCCTTCCTGCTTCATGTCCTTCCCCTCTCTAAACTGTTCTCCAGATAGCTGCCTTAAAGGGGTTTTTTCCTTTAAGTATAGATCTAACTACACCACTATACAATACCTCTGATTTACTTCAGAATTCAGAGCAAAGCACCACTTTCTATACGAGGGCTTTCTTGATCCCTATAGTTGCCAGGACCTTCCCTCTCTAACCACCTTGCATTTATTTTGTAAATATTTTGTTTTATATTTATTTTCTTTCTTTCTTCCTTTTTTTTTGCAAGGTAATTGGGGCTAAGTGATTTTCCCAGGGTCCCATAGCTAGGAAGTGTTAAGTGTCTGAGGCAGGATTTGAATTCAGGTCCTCTTGGCTTCAGGGTCTGTGCTTTATAAAGTGTGCCATCTAATTGCCCCCTTTATTTTCAATTAATAGGTGTTTATTTTCTTTCTTTCCTAATTCCCCTCCCCAAAGGGAAAAAAAGAGAAAAATCTTGTTAAAGATAAGCATAGTCAAGCAAAATAAATGTCCAATTGGTCATGGCATATATATATATATATATGTATATATATATATATATGTATATATATATGTTATTCTGCATCCTATAAATATTCTGTTATTTATAAATACATGCAATATATGAATATGTATTTATAATATTGTTGTTGTCCTTCATTTTTGAAGAGGACCAAAATGACATCACTATCAGAATTGACTTAACATATATAAATTGTTGTCGTCTGTTTTCGAAGAAGACCAAAATTACATCATTTTGTTAGAATTGAGTTAGAGTATGTCTGATCAAACCAATATGAGCTCAGAATGCTCTGCCACAGGTCAAACACAAATAGTCCATATGAATATTTGGGGTGGACTCGCTAACTTTGTGTATTTCACATTTCCTTTGGACTAATTCAATTCTACTTTGTTCATAAAGGACAAGACCTTCTCATATGAGGGCATGACAAACTGGGGTAGTCCTGTGCCAGTGTGTCTCATGTCATACTAAAGTTTTTAAGAGATACCTTGAGAATATACTGTATCATTTTTTAAACTATCTTGTGAGTATTTGCCCTGTGTGAGTTCTCCATAAAATAATTTTTTTGGCAAATGTATATTTGGCATTCAAACAATGCGGCCAGCCCAATGGAGTTGTTCTCCCTGTGGTAGAGTTGGAATACTTGGCAGTTTAGTTCAAGAAAGAACTTTGGTGTCTAGTATCTCATCATGCCAGGTGATCTTTAGAACCAAGACAATTCAAATGGAAGTGATTCAGTTTCCTGGCATAGCACTGGAATACTGTCCAGGGTTTACAGGTCAGCACAATGACTCTGTAGACCTTTAGTTTGGTAATCAAATGCCTCTCTTCTCCCACACTTTCCTTCAGAGCCTCCCAAACACTGAGCTAGCTCTGTGTGTAAATCTCATTATCAATGTGGATATCCCTGGAAAGTAGATTGCCAAGGTAAGTGAATTTATCCATAGCATTCAAAACTTCACCATTTATTTGTAACTGATGGTTCCACAAATTGATGGTGTGGTGCTGGCTGATAGAGGACCTGTGTTTTCTTGGTGTTAAGTCAAAATTAACATAAGCAGCAGAGAATTTAAAAAAAAATTTAAAACGTTTAATTTTCAAAACATATGCACAGATAATTTTTCAACATTAACCCTTGCATAGCCTCGTGTTTCAGATTTTCCCCTCTTTCCCCCACCTCCTCCCCTAGATGGCAAGCAATCCAATAGATGTTATACATGTTCCAAAATATATGTTAAATTCAACATGTGTAAACATATTTATACAATTCTCTTGTTGCACAAGAAAAATCAGATCAAAAAAGAAAGTAACTGAGTAAGAAAACAAAATACAAGTGAAACAACAAAAAGAGTGAGAATCTTAAGTTGTGATCTACATTCAGTTCCCACAGACCTCTTTCTGGGTGTGGGTGGCTCTTCATCACAAGATCATTGGAACTTGTCACGTTCATCAGAATTGATCATCCTATAATATTGATGTTGCCATGAACAATGATCTCCTGGTTCTGCTCATTTCATTTAGCATCAGTTCATGTAAATATCTTCAAGCCTCTCTAAAATCATCCTGCTGGATATTTCTTACAGAACAATAATATTCCATAACATTCACATACCATAATTTATTCAGCCATTCTCCAATTGATGGGCATCCATTCAGTTTCCAGTTTCTTGCCACTACAAAAAGGGCTGCCACAAACATTTTTGCACATATGGGTTCCTTTCCCTCCTTTAACATCTCTTTGGGATATAAGCCCAGTAGTAACACTACTGGATCAAAGGATGTGTACAGTTTGATAACTTTTTGAACATAGTTCCCAATTGCTCTCCAGAATGGCATTTCACAGTTCCACCAACAATGTATTAGTGCCCCAGTTTTCCCACATCCCCTCCAACACTTGTCATTATCTTTTCCTGTCATCTTAGCCAATCTGAGAGGTATACAGTAGTATCTCAGAGTTGTCTTAATTTGCATTTCTCTGATCAATAGTGATTTAGAGCACCTTTTACTATGATTAGAAATGGTTTTAATTTCTTCATCTGAAAATTGTCTGTTCATATCTTTTGACCATTGATCAATTGGAGAATGGTTTGTATTCTTAAAAAATTGAGTCAGTTTTCTATATATTTTAGAATTGAGCTCTTTATCAGAATCCTTAATTGTAAAAATGTTTTCCCAATTTAATGAGCCAGCAGAGAATTGATTCATACTTTGTTACATCTCTGCTTTGGAGGCTTCACTGAGAACACAATCATTTGCAAACAAAAAAGCAATCACTAATAATTCCTCCACTTTGGTTTTGGCTTGTAGTCTTTTCAAGTTGAAGAATTTACCATCAGTGTGGTAGCTGACTTTGATTCCATGTCTTCATTGAAAGTATTTGACAACATGGCTGAAAATATGCTAAAATGTATAGGGACAAGCATACAAACTCGTTTTCCTTCATTGATGAATGGGAAAGCTCTAGACATTGGCCATTATCCAGAACCGAGGCAAGCCTGCTATCATGAAATTAATGTAGTATACTGATGAACTTCTCTGGGCAACCAAATTTCCACATAATTTTCCATAAGTTCTCACAATTGACAATATTAAAGGCCTTGGTCGGAGCTACAAATGTTGTATACAGATCTCTGTTCTGCTTCTGGAATTTTTTCCTGGATCTGTCAGGCAGGAAATACCATATTGACTATTCTTCAGCCCCTTCTGAAGCCATACTGGCTCTCAGGTAGATGACTTTTTCTAGATAAAGGATCAGTCTTTTAAGGAGAACTCTACCAAGAATTTTGCCAGCAATGACTAAAAGAGAGACCACTCTGTGATTGTCACAGGACAATATTCCCTTTGCCTTTATAAAGATGGATAATGGAGGCATCCTTGAACTCCTGGGGCATAGGTCCTTCTTGCCACATAATCTGGAAAATTTCAGTTGGCTTTTGTATGAGCAATGGACCCCAGATCTGGTAAATCTCAGCTGGAATAGAATCCGCACCTGGTGTTTTGCCATATGAAAGTAGCCTAACGGCATCCAAAACTTCTTCATTTGGAACTTCAGCCAGGGAGTGATTGATTTCAATTTGAGGTAAATGGTGGATAGCTTCAGCATTGATTGATGATGGTCTGTTGAGAACATTATAGAAGTGTTCAGCCCATCTCTCTAGGACCATGTCCTTATTACTAATCAATGTGGTCCCTTCAGCACTGAGTAGTTGAAATGCACCATAGGTCTTTGACACCTAAATAACCTTTGGTGCATCAAAAAAATACTTTGAATTGTTACTATCAGCATAAAACTGAATTTATCTGTCTTTTTACTGAGTCAAGAATCCTGTATCTTGGGGCAGCTAATGACACACTGGATAAAGTACCAGCCCTGAAGTCAGGAGGACTTGAGTTCAAATCTGACCTCAAACACTTCCTGGCTGTGTGACCCCTGGGCAAGTCACTTAATCCCAATTGCATCAGAAAAAAAAAAAAAGAATCCTGCATCTTTCTAAGTTTTGATTGTATTTTACTTTTGATGGAATTGAATGTACCTGGAGATGGATGAATTATTCTGCTGGCACAGCCTATGAAATTCTTGTTTTTTTACTTAACAGTTTCTGAATTTCCCCATCATTTTCATCAAACAAATCTTGATGTTACTAGTGCTCTGACCCAGATGAGCAAATGCAGTGCTGTATATCAAAATCTCCGAAAGCTGTCCACTCCTTTTCTGCTCCATTGTTGCCAACTGTGTGTTGGCTCAACATATTCTCCAAGTTGGCAACAAACTGTTCCCTCTCAGAGAAGCACTCTAATTTGTTAACATTAATTTTTCTGGTAATCTTTTTTGTCTTGGGGACATCACTTTTGTTGAATGTGAATATTGAGCTTGGAGAGGATAAGTCTATGATCAGTTCAGCACTTTGCATCACATATTACCTTGGTCACTCTCACATCTTGTCTGTCTTTTCTTCTACAATCTCATGGTCTACTGAATGCCAATGTTTGCTGTGAGAGTGCATCCATGAAGTTTTATTATGTTTAGGTAAATGGAGTACAGTGTTGCTTGTGAGAAGGTCACGAGATGCACAAGTCTTCAATAGTAAATGACCATTGCTGTTGCTGTTTCCAACTCCATTTCTCCCACGAACTCCCTGTTATGTCTGGTAGTCTGAGTCTACTCTAGCATTAAAGTCACCCCGAATTATAAGCTTGTCCTTTTTTTTATCATATATACACATGCATATGTACACACATAAATTTATACACACACACACACACACACACACACACACACAAGCACACTTGCCCACACCGTTCTGGTCTCTGTGTTGGGTGGATGCTCCTTTTTCATTTTTAGGACTGGGATGAATTGGAGCAAATCCAGAAGAGGTTGACCAGAAGGAAAATCAGGAGGCTGAGGAGATTATAGACCAGGTCATAAGAGGGTCAGTTGAAGAAATTGGGGAAATTTAGCCTGGAGAAGAGAGAACAAGAAAGAAAACCTGATAGCAATCTTCAAGTATTGGAAGGATTGTTGGAGTAAAGGGAATAGCCTTGATCTGCTTAATCCTAGAGAACTGGAAGAAGTGGAAGGAAGTTGGAGAGAGGTAGATTCTGGCTACACAAAGAAATGTTCTCTAACAATGGAAATTTTCCAAGAGTGGATTGCCCAGGGAGAGGAAAACGTCCCTTTGCCTCTGACCATGGATGTTAGATGACCACTACTTGAGGATACTGCAGAAGTAATTCATATCCATCCTACCCTTATCAGCTTAATGAACTTCATTTTTCCTTCATACATTTCTTTTCTAACTGAACTGATCTTTTAAAAATCTCCTTTGTATATGACATGCTGGTGGTACTTTTCCCTCTTATTTCATTTGAACCTTCCCCTAGCCCTGATTGTCCAGACTTCATTCAGATTGCTTGGCTGCTCGTGCTGCTTGGATGAGATGAGAATCACCAGTTCTTTTCCTTCCAGTAAGATGGAAGACCACCAACCCTTCCCATCTGCCTTGAATGCTAAAGTCTTTCAGTCTTTTGCTCTCTACCCTGCCTTTGAGCCTTTCAGATCTCTGGATATTCTCATCTTATCCACTGGTGCAATGTAAGTTAAACCTAGGCCTTATTATCCACGCTGATACTGAGCACTCTTAAAACTTCTGGGTTTTTCTATTTGCCCTATAGCTGAATTTTTTATGAGTTGTCTTCTCTTATTAGAGTGTGAACTCCTTGAAAAATGGAATTAACTCACTTTTTTATTTACATCACCAATGCTTAGCATATAGAAAAAACTTAATAAATGTTTTTTAATTTATTCATTTGCTTATTCAATCAATTAGTATCCCATTGTATCTGTGTTCCCCCCTTGCCTGGAATATATTCTTTGTGCCTTGGAATTCCTATTTTTCTCTAAAGCTTACCACCTTCAACATGAGGTTTTTTTCTATTTCTTGCCCTCCATCCCCCAAATATTAGAGATTCCCAAACAAACTATCTTGAATTGCTTTTTTATGAACTTACATGTATGCATGTTTTCTCCCTTGATAAACTATAAAGGAAAGGACTGGTTCGTGTGCCTAGCATAGTATCTGGCAATTTACTCAAGTGATATTCTCTCTGACTGAACAGGTAAGGAAACATATTAATGGTAGTTAGATGCTCAATAAATGCTTACTGATTGATTTGGTTATGGGCTCTGTTTTATTTAGTCAGATTAATCAAAGGCTGACCAATTTTATTAATCTTTTGAAAGAATGACCTTTTAGTTTTATTCATAAATTCTTTGTGGTCCTCCCCCAACTTACCTATTTCCATTCTAATTTTTATCATCTTTTTTGTGCTTATTTTAGGTTGTTTATTTGTTAGTTTTCTAATTTTTAAAATGCATATTCAGTTAATCAGTCTTCTCTTTTTCTATTTTGTTAATGTTATGTTGTAAGAATATTATTTTCCCCTCAGGACTGATTTAGCTGCATTCCATAAATTTTGGTATGTTGCATAATTAATATTTTCTTCTACACCGTTATTTTTTGTTTGTTTGTTTTGCCCTTAATAGTATCTTCTCCTCCTCCCCCCAATTACATGTAAAGATAGTTTTCCACATTCATTTTTGAAGATATTGAGTTCCACATTTTCCCCCTTCCCTCTTTCCTTCCCCCTCCCCAGGACAGCAAATAATCTGACATGGGTTATAGATGCATAATCATATTAATCACATTTCCACATTAGTTGTGTTGTGAAAGAAAAATCAGAACAAAAAAGAAAATTCACAAGAATAAAGCAAAAAAAAAATAGTATGCTTAAATCTACATTTGGAATACATTTTTTTTCCTGAATGTGGAGAGCATTTCCCATCATGAATCTTTTGAAATTGTCTTGGATCATTGTTTTGCTAGAAGAGCTAAATCTATCATAGTTATCATTAAATAATGTTGTTGTTACTGTGTACAAAAAACTCCTGGTTCTAATCACTTAGTATCAGTTTTTGTAAGCCTTTCCAGATTTTCTGAAATCTGCATGCTCATCATTTCTTATTGCACAATAATATTCTATTACATTCATACACCACAACTTATCCAGCCCTTACTCAATTGATGGGCATCCCCTCAATTTCCAATTCTTTGTCACCACAAAAATAGCTGCTACAAATACTTTTATATGTGTGGGTACTTTTCACTTTTTTATGATCTTTATGATATATAGACCTACTGCTGAATCCAAGGGTATATACAGTTTGATTGCTCTTTGGGCATAGTTTCAAATTGCTTTCCAGAATGGCTGGATTAGTTCACAACTTCACCAACAATGCATTAGTCTTTTACATAGTTATTAATATATAATTCATTCTTTGACACACTCATTCCTTAAGATTTCATTGCTAAGTCTTTATTTGGAACTATATCTTTTGTTTATGATTCCTGAACCAATGACTGCATTATGGTCTGGAAAAGATGTAATATTTCTGCATTTTTACATTTTTTAGTCTATATCTCTATGCCCTAGTATATGTTCATTTTTTGTAGAGGTTCCGTATGGTATTGAGAAATATGTATATTCTTTTGCTGTCCCATTCAGAAGACAGTTTTCTTTTAACTCTAGTTTCTCCAGAAATTTGTCCAATTCCAGATTTTCTCTTTTCTTTTTTGTTTGATTTATCTAAAAGTGAGAGAGGAATATTGAAATCTTCCATTAATATCATGTTATTACCTATGTCTTTTTTGTGGATCAGATAATGTTTCCTTTATGATGATGATATTTGGAACATATAAGTTTATTACTGAGGTTGGCTTGTCGTTTATGGCTTCTTTCAGCATAATATGATTTCTTTGTTTAGCTTATTTTACTTTTTTGAATGCTTGTTTTTGCTTTGTCAACATAATTGCAACTCTTACTTTTGTGGATTCAATTGATACATAGTAAACTTTTTCCCTCTGGTCAGTTTTATTTTGCTTATACCAATAGACTATATAGTTTTGTTTTCTTATCCAATCTGATGTTTTTTCTTTTTTTTTTTTTTTTTGGATTGTTTAACGTACTCACATTTCAAGTTATGAGAAATTTATATTTTCCTCCATTTGTCTCTAATATTGCATTTTTCAGGGACAGCTAGGTAGTGCAGTGGATAGAGCACCAGCCCTGAAGTCAGGAGGACCTGAGTTCAAATCTGGTCTCAGACACTTAACACTTCCTAGCTGTGTGACCCTGGGCAAGTCACCTAATCCTAATTGCCTCCGCAAAAAAAAAAAAAAAAAAATGAGTTTTTCAAGTTATGATTATTCACCTCTTCTTTTGTTAGCTCAGTACTGCATTCCTTTAGTTACTTAATCTTATTTTTTAAGGTTGCCTTATTTCTACTGACTCTTTCTCCCTCACCTTTGATCCTCTTTTCTCATTTGTTACCCTTTTTCCTTTGGGATTTTGCTTATTTGTTTCTTTTTCTCTTGATTTTATTTGGTTATATAATTCATTTGTTCCTTTTCTCCTTCAGTCAAAAGGATATTTTCCTTATCTTCTCCCCTTTAACCAGTCCTGTTCATTAGATTTTCAAAATTTCATCTTTTTGCATCTCTTTCCAAAAAAAGATTTTTCTCATTTCCTTCATTATCTATCCTCTCTTTATGTTTATTCTAGACCCTAATTCTCTGATTCATAACTTCCATAATTAACTAACCTTTCTCTTTTCTCTGTTAGGGAAGACACTGCTTCATAGTAGGATCCCTTCTCCCATTTTTGATTATATAGCCTACCACTGATTTACATTCTCTCCTTGTTTCTTCCCCACTTCAATGGACTTAAAATCTCCTACCTGAGACCATGTTGTCTCATTCCTCCAAGTGCCAATTGCCCCCAGGAGTTAAAATTAACCCCCTCCTGAAGTAAGAGACTTTTCAAGCACCAAATCCTTAGCATGAGATCCTCATCTCCCTTCACAGACCATCTTTCTTCACTCATAAGAATCAGTGGATTGATTAATTAATTAATTAATTAATCAGTGGAACCTTCTTCCTTCCCTGCTTTTTAAATTTTTCCCCTACTCCCCACCCACTATCCTCTAGACTTTTCTCTTTCTGAGACTTCAGCAGTAGCCTTCCCTTCATTGTCAGCCTTGTCAGATCATACATTTCTGTCTGTCTTCTTCCTCTTCTTCCCTCTTTTTCATATGCTCTCTCACTTTATGATATAATTCT
This sequence comes from Antechinus flavipes, assembly GCF_016432865.1. Taxonomy (NCBI): domain Eukaryota; kingdom Metazoa; phylum Chordata; class Mammalia; order Dasyuromorphia; family Dasyuridae; genus Antechinus; species Antechinus flavipes. Next base: position 659,850,210 of record NC_067398.1, on the reverse strand, counting down.
CCCTTCCCCCACAAAAACGTTGATTTACCTGTTGGTAGGATGTCTCCAGATTCTGTCCTTGTTGCTCCAGGCCTGTCTCTTCACTCCTGATTTCTGCCTTCATCCCTGTCTTCTTATGTACAGTTAAGAAGAATTTTTTAAACTGATCTTTCTGCTATTACTCTGTTGTTCTTGCTGTCATTAACTGCTTATATTTATTTCATCCTCTGGCAGTTCTGTTATTTGTGGTATTCAAGAAACAAATAACTTCTACAGTTCTGGTTTTCTTTCTAAAAAATTGATCTAGACACCTATTTATTATTGAATGTCCATCTTCTTTTGTTTATGGTTACGTTCTTGCAGGGATAGGTCTCCCTGGGCTGTATCTCAATCTCCATTGCTCTTTGAAACATATTGTTACATTCCCTCCTATGTTTCCTAGTAAGTACAGAATAGTCTTGCAGTTTAGAGCTTTGCAGCACTGGCACTGGGGGTTGTCTCCCATGTCACTAGATGTCTACTGGCACACAAGAAAACTTCTGCAGCGTGGAGGCAGTATCTACCCAGCCTTGGACAGTGGAAGGGGAGGTTGGGGTGTGGAGGTAGATTTCTGTGCACATCCTAGCCCATGGGTTGCCAGTGCAGCGTTGCTGATGGTCACATTGGAGATGGGAGAGGAGTGCTAAGTGAGCTCAGGGTAAGTGAGCATCAGTTTGTGGGTTCTTTTTTAAAAAATCTTATTGTGTATTCTGAGGGTGCTTGACCATGGAAACAGATGAAATTGCTTTATCTTTGACATATAATTTCTGTTTTGGAGAGATTTGAGAGATCTCGGGGATGAGAGAAAATGTTTCATACTCTATCTTGTTGCTCACATGACTCCAAACTCTGAACTCACATTATTATTATTTTTATTTTTTATTATAACTTTTTATTTACAAGATATATGCATGGGTAATTTTACAGCATTGACAATTGCCAAACCTTTTGTTCCAATTTTTTCCCTCCTTTCCCCCATCCCCTCCCCCAGAAGGCAGGTAGACCAATACATCTTAAATATGTTAAAGTATATGTTAAATACAATATATGTATATATGTCCATACAGTTATTTTGCTGCACAAGAAAAATCAGATTCTGAAATATTATTCAATTAGCCTGTGAAGGAAATCAAAAATGCAGGCAGACAAAATAGAGGGATTGGAAATTCTATGTGGTGGTTTGTAGTCATCTCCCAGAGTTCTTTCGCTGGGTGTAGCTGGTTTAGTTCATTATTGTTCTATTAGAACTGATTTGGTTCATCTCATTGTTGAAGATGGCCACATCCATCGGAACTGATCATCATATAGTATTGTTGTTGAAGTATATACTGATCTCCTGCTCCTGCTCGTTTCACTCAGTGTCATGAACTGACATTATTTAATTCTTGTGAAAGTCTAGCTATTGTTATCCTCATTTCTACAGGTGAGAAAACTGAGGGCCACAGGGATGCACTCATTGCCCAAGCTCGCACTTGGCTGCCCCAGTTTTCAATATAATTCTCTTGATTCCAAGTATGACACTGCCTGAGAACTCTCTGAGAGCAAAGACTGGGCCACCTTCTCTGTGTCTCTCCTCCACTGCCCACCCCAATCTTCCCTGGGTCTTCCCTTCAACTTCCATCCAAGCACTAAGCTTGGGGCTGGACTCACAATGAACCATACGGTAGGAGGTTCTCTGCACGTGGGCTGAGAATGAGGGGTAGGGGGAGTGAGGATTTGGTTTCCCTGCCTCCTCCTTTTCCAGGGAGGTAGTTCATGGGGCTGCGTGGCCAGTGGGGAAGACTCTTGGCTGAGCTTCACAGGGAGGGAAGCAGATGGGGAGAGGGTGTGGAGAGGATGCCCAGGGAAGGATGGGAGAAGAACAGAGGGAGGAGAGTAGAGACAGAGAAAATCCGTTAAGGACAGTGACTTTAAAAAGAGGACTGACAGTTCTCCTGAGGCGGAATTCACGTCTCCTCCCACACTGCCCCCTAAACAAACACAACTCTGCCGAGTGCTTTCCCAGAAAACCTTCACACATCGTCACACACAAGCACCCCCATGCCAGCTCATTCCTCCCCCGAGCATGCACATACATGTACACACCCCCTATAGAAGCACAGACAGCTTCCTTTTCCAAGCACACATGGACATCTTCAAACTATCATGTCGCTCCCCCTACCTGTCACCTGCATGAGCCTGGGTGTGCACCCACGCCAACACACGTGCATCTCCTTTTTCTTGGAGTACATGCCTATGCGTACCTGCCAGCCACCATGTTTTCCCACAGACCCAAGTAGCCACGTGTTGCCACATTTCGCCTGTATGTACACCCACTCCCATATGCCAGCTCATTCTTCACCCAGGCAGGCGCACACATGCTCTTCTGCTGCATACACATATATACCCATGCCAGTTCCTTCTTCCAAGAGCGCCGAGATGTGCCCACATGCCATGTTCTTTCCCTGCAGAGAGCTATGCCCACATGCTACCTCATTTCTCCCCAGCACATACATGTTAGCACAATGCTATTGTGTTGCTTTCTATCTCCACGATCCACTTCCTTCCTCACCTAAATGCACACAAATGCAGACTCTCGTGCCTTTGTCACTTACATTTCCCATTTTTACATATCATTATTTAGTCGTGTCAGTCATGTCCAACTCTTTGTGACCCCATGGACTCCATGGGATTTTCGGGGCATATCTTTGCCATTTCCTTCTCCAATGGATTAAGTTAGATGATTAAGTACTTTGTCCAGGGTCACATACTCTGAGGCTGCATTTGAACTGGGGTCTTCCTGACTCTAAGGCCAGAACCGTAGCCACTGAGTCATCTAGCTGCCCCTATTTTTACATATACTCACAAGTCACTAGATATGTCCTCTCACATCACCATATTCCTCCCTTAAGCACATAGATGTGTCTACACATCAGTCCCCCTTTTCTCGGTTTTACAAACACACACAGTCATAGCAACGTGCTACTTTCACAATCACATTTCTCTCTGAGCAGCTCTACATATCTGAGCATGTCTACGCTTGTCAGTCCCTTTTTTCCTATATTTATAAAAACACACACAGTCATAGCAACATGCTACTTTTTTTTCTCATAGACACGTGTCTACCTACAATCATATTTTTTTCCTCTGAGCATCTCTACATATCTGAGCATAGCTACACATGTCAGTCCCCCTTTTCCTGTATTTACAAACACACACAGTCATAGCAACATGCTACTTTCTTTTCTCATAGACACGTGGCTACCTACAATCATATTCCTTTCTGAGCATTTCTACTTATCTCTACATTCATACAAGTGTGAAAACACCACACCATATTCTGCTCCCTCTTAAATAATACACACATACCACAAACTATACTTCTCTGGGCTTATATTCCAGTTCTTTCATCCTTTGTACAAGCAAGCACACATGTCACCTTATTCTCCCTTTTACCCATAAATCCATTGCTTCAACCATTCCTGCTACTTATGTGCACCTATGTACCTCCACTGTAGTCCTCTCCTAAATATACCTGCTTGTACACATATATACACACAGGTATGCATAGACACATGTAAACCACAGGTCCCTTCTTTGAGTCAAACTGGTTGGGTGACTTTGTAAGTACAAGGAGATACTGACATTTCTGTGTGATCTTAGGCAAATAATTTTCATTTCCATCTTCCTCATCTGTCAGATGGATTAGAATACCTATCGGCTAATCAGCCTGGCAATACAGACTACGGTCGTTACTTGGGGTGGGGTACGTGGGTGGGGCTGAGAAGGAGAATGGGGCTATGCCTCTTGCTCCATTTCCCAGCTCTGATTCTCTCTTGGGATAGGAGCACAAATGGGCGAAGAAGCCTTTCCTCTGGGGTCCTGTGGATCCTGGGGGATGTCTCAGCAGAGCAGAGTTGCCCTTGCTTTGACATTTCATTGCTTGAGAGCCCAGCACAGAGCAGCCCCCCTGTTGGGGCGTCCTCATCCCTCTTGGGGAGGTGGTAGGATTAATTTAAGATAATGTTAGCTTGAGTGACGGCTCTGGCTTTTGTGTTCTCCTTGTCTATTTTCCGCTTGGTTGACCACGGTAAAACTCGGGAACTGTTCTTCCATTCCCACAGCAGCCGAGACCCAGGCTCAGGCTGTCCTGTGGTCCTGAGACCTAAAAATCTGGAGAACCCCACTTTTCAAGAAAATCCTTATTTTCAATGAAAACCCCAATTCTTCTGGGTCCAACTAGGATAGCTGCAGATCTCAAAGGCACCAATCAGAGACCCCCTGTTTCTCCCACACCTTTCTATTGCCTGTGCTCATCCACCTCTTTCCTTGGATCTGAGCTCTAATACTACTAGTTGAGTGACTGGAGGCAAATCATTTTATCCCTCTAAGTCTCCGTATTCTCTTCTATGAAATGGGCTACCTTGTTCACAGATTTATTGTGAGAAAATAACTTTGACAGTCATGATTTCATCTCTAGTAGAATCAGGTAGCTGGAAGAGGAGGACAAGTACTCACTATGTGACCTTGAAAAAATGCTTTTTTGTGAACCTCAATTTTCCCTCCCAGAGGGGATGACCACACTCAGACTATGTATAGAAGGCATGAGAATCACCGGCTGACAGATTTAGCTGGAAGGGAATTTTGTGCTATCTTGTCCAAACTTCTCATGAAGCCCGGGTCACATAAATGCTAACTAGCAAGATAGGGTTTTGAACCTAGATGGGAAACATTCTTCCTCTGGTCCCACTTCATCTCTGCTGCTGTGCTTTAAGCCTTGACTGGCTTCCAGTGAATTTCCCCGCCTTCCCTGCCCTAGTTCCTTCCTCCCCTGGAATTTCTGAAGGCGAGGAAGTTTATTTTCTGAAACTTCCCAGAGATGATTTCGCACCCCGGACCAGCCATGAGTGAAACTTCAAATTTTTAAAGGTCAGCATCTATATTTGAATTTCTCCTGATAAAAATAGTGGCTTCCTGAGAGTTTAGATTGTGCTAGTAGAGAGGAGTAGAGGGACAGAATGAATTTGTGGTATTGAGGAGAGTAATTCAGTATGTGGCGGTTTACTCCCATGGTCCTATGTACCTTGCCTGTGCAGAGCACTTATATATGTCAGCACTCAGCAATGCGTTTACTTTTGTACATGTGATTCAGTGTGTGAATGTATATGTGCAAATGTAGTATTTATAGGTGTATCTGTCTATATTTTGTGCATATCTCTCTATCTCTATAATACACACACATATATATGGCTGTGTCCCTATAAATGAATCTCTATATATGTGTGTTCTCTGTGCAGAGCATATATATATATATATGTCAGCCCTCAGCCATGTGTTTACTTTTGCACATGCGATTCAGTGTGTGAATGCAAATGTAGTATTTATAGATGTATCTGTCTATATCTTTGTGCATATCTATCTCTATCTATATAATATGCACTAATATATGGCTGTGTCCTTATAAATGAATCTCCATATATGTGTGTGTATGTGTTTATATATATATGTTAAATGTCCTTGTGTAGATGAAGAAAACATTTATTAAACATTTATTATTTACCAGGTGTGCAAAGCACTGGGTAAAGAATAGGAACAGAAGCAAACAAGATAATGTCTGCCCTCAAGGAGCTATATTCTTTTTTTAATTAAAGCTTTTTATTTTTCAAAACATATATATGGATAATTCTTCAACATTAACCCTTGCAAAACTTTGTGTTCCAATTTCCCCCTGCTTGCCCCACCCCCTTCCCTAGATGGCAAGTAGTTCAATATGTGGTAAATATGGTAGAAATAAATGTTAAATTCAATATATGCATACATTTTTATACAATTATCTTGCTACACAAGAAAAATCAAATCAAACTGGGAAAAATGAGAAAGAAAATAAAATGCAAGCAAACAACAACAAAAAGAGTGAAAATGCTATGTTGTGGTCCACACTCTGTTCCCACAGTTCTCTCTCTGGGTGCAGATGGCTCTATTCATCACAAGATCATTGGAACTGGTCTGAATCACCTCATTGTTGAAGAGAGCCTCGTCCATCAGAATTGATCATTGTATATATAATCTTGTTATTGCCATGTACGATGGTCTCCTGGTTCTGCTCATTTGACATCGGACACATTGGAACTGGTCTGAATCATCTCATTGTTGAAGAGAGCCACGTCCATCAGAACTGATGGTAGTATAATTTTGTTGTTGCTGTATATAATGATCTCCTGGTTCTGCTTGTTTCACTTGGCATCTGTTCAAGTAAGTCTTGAGAAACTATATTCTAATGGAGGAAGATAACACATAAAGAGGAGGTTAAAAAGTAGAGGGAGGAGAAAGAGAAGAAAGATACTCATAAGGCAGATGGCTAAGAGGAAAAGAAACAAAGGGTGGAATCAGGAATGAATTGGAACATTATAGGATCCCTCTTGAAAAAAATGGACTGGGCAGTTAATCACCAATCAGGAAAGTGGGGTATATGTCTTTGCATGTGCATAATATATGCTTGTGCATAGTATGCCTGTGGATGGGTATGTGTACCAGCTGTATGTATTTGTGGGCATGCACATGTTTTTATATTCCCCTTTGAGCATTTATGTCTAGAATCCTACCTCAGACTGGGTGATCCTGTCATGTCACTTAATGTCTCCCAGACTCAGTTGTCTCACCTGCCAAACAGGGATACAAAGAAACCTGCTACCAAGATTGTTAGGGCCAAGATGGCAGAATAGAGGCAGGAACTCACACAAACTCTCCCAAATCCCTCTCCAAACAACTTTAAAATAATGTCTCAAATAGGATTCTGGAGTGGAAGAGCCAACAAAAGGTTGGGGTGAAACAGTTTTCCAGTCCTTGACAATTCAGAAAGATGGCAGGAAAAGTCTGTCCTACTGGGGTGGAGACCAGGCCAGGAGCACAGTAAAGGCTCCCCTCAATAATATCTGCAGTGGCCCATGGAGGCAGGTGCAACAATGGCTCAGGAGCTCTCAGTTCAGAGAAAGCAAGGGAGTCACATAGCTTGTCAAAAAGATTATAAGGGGCCCTTTGCAAGTTAAGGACCCTGTTGTATTGTCCTTGACAGTTCTGGGTAGCAGTATAAGGACAAAGAGGAGTAACCACAGGAGAGAAGGGAACTTGAATCAGTCCTTGGACCAAAAAGAACAATAGCACATGTGACTTCAGGGGAATGGGGACTCTGATCATAGTTCTAGGACCAAGAGAAGTATTAACACTTGCAACTACAGGGTAACAATGTACTTTTCTGGGTAAAGATCAGAACACAGACCAAGAAAGCAGAAAGCACACTTGTACTTAGATCAAGGAAGCACCAAAAAACTTATGGACTCCCAGATCTAGCACTGAAAACAGCAGCATAAAAATCTAAAGTTTGGAACAATGCCCTCTTTATTTTATTTTATTTTTATTGATCACACAAGCTATTTTTTAAGTTATTTTTCTTCATGGCAGATCTTTTTTTTTAATTAAAGCTTATTATTTTCAAAATGTATACATGGATAATTTTCAGTATTCACCTTTACAAAATGTTGTGTTCTAATTTTTTCCCTTCCTTCCCGCCACCCCATCCCCTAGAGGGCAAGTAATCCTATATATGTGTTAAACATGTGTAATTCTTCTATACATTTTTCCACAATTATCGTGCTACACAAGAAAAATCAAATCAAAAAAGGGGAAAAAATTAGAAAGAAAACAAAATGTCAGCAAAAACAACAAAAAGAGTGAAAATACTATGTTGTAATCTATATTCAGTTCCCATAGTTCTCTCTCTGGGTGCAGATGGCTCTCTTCATCACAAGACATTGGAATTAGCCAGAATCATCTCATTGTTGAAGAGAGCCATGTCCATCAGAAGTGATCATCATATAGTCTTGTTGTTGTTGTGTTTAATGATCTCCTGGTTCTGCTCATTACACTTAGCATCAGTTCATATACGTCTCTTTAGGCCTCTTTGAAATCATCCTGCTGATTGTTTCTTATAGAACAATAATATTCCATAACATTCATATATCATAACTTATTCAGCCATTCTCCAACTGATGGGCATCTACTCAATTTCCAGTTTCTTGCCCTACAAAAAGGCTGCCGCAAACATTTTTGTACATATGGGTCACTTTCTCTCCTTTATGATTTCTTTGGGATACAAGCCCAATAGAAATACTGCTGGATCAAAGGATATGCACAGTTTGACAGCCTTTGGATATAATTCCAAATTGCTCTCAGAATAGTTGAATCAATTCACAATTCCACCAATAATGTATCAATGTTCTAGTTTTCCTACATCCCCTCCAACATTCATCATTATCTTTTCCTGTCATCTTAGCCAATCTGAGAGGTGTATTGTGGTACCTCAGAGTTGCCTTAATTAGCATTTCTCTGTTTAATAGTGATTTAGAGCACCTTTTCATATAACTTGAAATGATTTTAATTTCTTCATCTGAAAATTGTCTGTTCATATCCTTTGATCATTTATCAATTGGAGAATGGTTTGACTTCTTATAAATTTGAGCCAATTCTCTATATATTTTAGAAATGATGCCTTTATCAGAATCCTTGAATGTAAACTTTCCCCCCATTTATTGCTTTCTTTCTAATCTTGTCTGTATTGGTTTTGTTTGTATAAAAACTTTTAAACTTAATATAATCAAAATTATCCATTTTGTATTCAATAATGTATTCCAGTTCTTCTTTGGCCACAAATTCCTTCCTTCTCCACAGAGCTGAGATGTAAACCATGCTTTGTTCTTCTAATTTGTTTTTAATATCACTCTTTATATCTAAATCATGAACCCATTTCAAACTTTGCCTTGATGTATAGTGTTAGGTATGGGTCAATGCCTAGTTTCTGCCATACTAATTTCCAATTTTCCCAGCAGTTTTTGTCAAATAGTGTGTTCCTATCCCAAAAGCTGGGGTCTTTGGGTTTGTCAAACACTAGATTACTATAGTAATTGACTACTTTGTCCTATGAACCTAACTTATTCCACTGATTGACTACTCTGTTTCTTAGAAACTACTAAATGGTTTTGATGACCTCTGCTTTATAATATAGTTTTAGGTCTGATACAGCTAGGCCACCTTCATTTGCATTTTTCACTAATTCCCTTGAAATTCTTGATCTATTGTTATTCCAGATGAATTTTGTTATTGTTTTTCTAGATCTGTAAAGTAATTTCTTGGGAGTTTGATTGATATGACACTGAATAAGTAGATTAATTTAGGTAGTATTGTTATTTTTATTATATTAGCTCAGCTTACCCATGAGCACTTGATATTTTTCCAATTGGTTAGATCTAATTTTATTTGTGTGGAAAGTGTTTTATAATTGTGTCCATATAGTTCAAGTGTCCTTTTTACTTCAAGAGTAGAACCCAACTTAAAAATAAAGCTAAAAGTCAAAATATTGGCTGAGAAAATAAGCAAACAACAAAAAAAGAACCTGACCATAAAAAGTTACTATGGTGATAGGGAAGATTGAGACACAAACCCAGAACACAATGACGTCAAAATAACCATAAACAAAGCCTCAAAGAAAAATATGAATGGAACACAGACACTACAAGAATTCCTGTAAGAGCTCAAAAAGATTTTTTTTTAAATCAGAGAGGTAGGGAAAAATTGGGGAAAGAAATGAGTGTGCTACAAGAAAATTATGAAAAAGAGAGTCAATATATGAACTGATGCATAGTGAAGTGAACAGAAGCAGGAGAATATTGTATATGTATATAGTATATAGTATATGTGTATGTATATAGTAACAACATATTAAGTCCTTCCTTCCCTCCCTTCCTCCTTCCCTGCATTCCTTCCTTCCTTCTTCCTTCCTTCCTTCCTTTCTTCCTTCCTTCCTTTTCTTTCCCCCTCCTTTATTCAAGCCTTCTTGTACAAAATGACTAATATGAAAATATTTTACATAATAAAAAAAGAAAGTCAACAGCTTGAAAAAAGGCACAAATAATACCTTAAAAACATAATTGGTCAAGTGAAAAAAGAGGCACAAAAGCTCTTTGAAGAAAACAATTTTTTAAATATTAGAACTGGGCAAGTGGAAGTCAATTACTCCATGGGACATCAAGTAACAGTAAAAAGAATGACAAAAAATAAAGTGTGTAATATTTACTTGGATGTTTGAATGACTTGGAAAATATATCCAGAAAAAATTATTTAAGAATTATTGGGTGACCTAAAATCCATGATAAAAAAAAGAACCTAGACATCATATTTTAAAAAATTATCAAGGAAAATTGCCCTGATACTTAGAATCAAGACAATACTAAAGGACCTATACTGGAAAATACTATACATTAGAAAGAATTGATGTAGTTTGAATACATATTTTTCTTGTTTTTCTTTGTTTTTTTCTTTTAGTGTTTCTTTTTGCAGCTTGGCTAATATAGAAATATGTTTTGTGTGACTTCACATATATAATAGATATCAAATTGCCTGCTTTCTCAAGAAAAGAAATGGAGGGAGGTAGGAAATTTAGAAATCAAAATTTAAAAAATTTATATGTAATAGAGAAAAACAATAGTTTTTTGTTTAAGAAAAGAAAAACAACTACCTCAGAGATTTATTATAAGGATTCATGAAATCACATATAAATTATTTTGCAAGTATAAATGTCTATATAAATGCTACTGATGATAATGATACCTTCAACTTTATATCTGCTGCCCTGCCTGGTTTCCATTGAAAAAGTTGTCCATCCCAGAATAGGTTCATCACTTCTAATCTCACTACTATGTTGCTAAATCTGGCCATGATTGACTCCACTTCCCTCAGCTTTCTCTGCCTTCTGATTGGAGGCCTGAAGGGTGAACTATCCAATTCCTCCTCAGTGCTTTTCTTTATACAAGGCAGAAACTGGACTCTGCTTCGCATCTCCTGCCCTGCCTGGTTTCAATTCCAAAGAACAAAATATTCCCTTTGCCAGGTATCCCCTGATGTCCCGCTTCCCCTCCTTTCTCCTTTCCTGCATTCTTCTTTTGTGTCATTTCCCATTTTAAAGTGTCAACTCCTAGAAGAGAACTGTCTTTTCCTCCCTCCCCCTCTTCCTGTTCCTTCTTCTTCCTGCTCTTCTCTTCATCTCCCCAGTACTTAGTCCAGGACTCCTTCATCTTCTCTTAAGTTAAATATTCCTAGTTCCTTCAATTTATCTTTACATCTGATGTCTTTATAACTGATCTTAATCTTCAGGATTATTTTAATTTAATTTAATTTAATTTTTTACCATCCTGGTCTTCCTCTAATGGATGAGTTCCAGGCTGTCAATGTTCTTCTTAAAATGTGGTCCCTTGAATTGAACACCATGTTCAGTCAGTCAACTAGCTTTATCAAGGAGCAATGATGTGTCAGGCAGAGTAGAGAAAAGCTGTTATTTCTCTAATTATGGACACTCTGACTCTTATAATGTAGCCTAATTGCATTAGCTTTTTTGCTGTCATTTTGGTATTGAGCTTGTGGACCATTTAGATCTCCAGTCTTTTTCATGTCAATTTCTCTAGCCACACTTTCCCAATGCTGTAAACTGCAGTTGATTTTTAAAAAAATTATCTTTATTAATTTCAATTCAACAGACATTTATAAAATGCCTACTGCACACAAGGGATGTACTAGGGTTTGGAAATAGAAAGACAAAAGCAAAACAATTTCTTCCTTCTAGAAACTTGAGTTATAGTGTAGCATTTGCAGTATTCTTCTGTCTTACACTGAGAGTTTTCAGAAAAGTGACTTCAAGTTCTAGATACTCTGTGGATCTACAACCTCTCAGAAGTTGATAAGCTTGTGTGCCCCTACCGTGCACTTATTTTTACTAGTCAGTCAAAGGACACTACTTTTTAAACAGGCATGAAATAAAATTCTTAGTAAGAAAACTAGTAATAGAACTTACATAAACATAGATTCTACTTTTTCACAAATGCACTCTCCATGACTGAAAAGAATGGATATACTTAGGGGACACAGACTGAGAGGTAAATAGGTAGGGGACACATATGGCCAGAGTACATACATTGTTCCCCTGGTAGTGCAGGGCAACCAAGGATCCCGATGATAACATCTGTTCTGTTTAGGCCTACTTCCCATTGGTCTTATGAAACATGAAGTCTCTAAAAGACACATAGTTACTTCTGGGCTTGTGATCATGAAATGACTGTCAGATATTGCTCTCTGCTCTCACATGGATGTTGCTGGACAGTGTCACATTGTTCTCAGGAAAGATGCAGTGTCTAAAAGACACAGAGTTACTCCTGGGGTTGTGGTCATGAAATGTTGTCTCTGCCATGTGTCAATCTCTGCTCTCATATGGATGTTGCTGGACAATGTTATATTGATCTCATGAAACATGCAGTCTCTAAAAGACACATAGTTACTTCTGGGCTTGTGATCATGAAATGACTGTCAGATATTGCTCTCTGCTCTCACATGGATGTTGCTGGACAGTGTCACATTGTTCTCAGGAAACATGCAGTCTCTAAAAGACACATAGTTACTCCTAGGGTTATGGTCATGAAGTGTCTCTGCCAGGTATTGATCTCTGTTCTCACGTGAATGTTGCTGAACAGTCTCGTGTATTTCTGTTGATCTCGTTTCTAATACAAGTTTCTGAGTTTCAGAACTTCAGAGGACCTGGCTCTTTGTACTTGAATGCAGTAATTAGAAACTCTCTTTTGATAAGGATAGGCTGATCAGTCCTTGAGATCAGAATTAGGCAAAGAGCTCTAACAGTGAGATTCAATCTACTTTTTAAAACTCTTCTTCCTGCTAAGGTCCATATCCTGTCCCAACATTCTATATAATTTACAGTTATTGCAATTTCTGCTTAATTGACTTCTGGGGAGACTAATTTTTTTATTATAGCTTTTTATTTACAAGATATATGCATGGGTAATTTTTCAGCATTGACAATTGTAAAACCTTTTGTTCCAATTTTTCCCCTCCCTCTCCCCTCCCCCAGATGGTTAAATATGTTAAAGTCTATATCAAATCCAATATATGTATACATGTTCATACAGTTATTTTGCTGTGCAAAAAGAATCGGACTTTGAAAAAGTATACAATGAGGAGACTATTTTAAAGGACTCTTCTTACCAAATAAGCCTCACACAAGAGCAGTGTGGGCCTTGGGTGTTACATTTTTTTCTCAATCTCAAAATTCTCTAGATTTTGACACAGCAAAGAACAAAACCTCCATGCTCCATTGAGGCATAATCTTCATCTTAACTTTGTTCTGAATTCCTGCTTTTCTTATGTAAATGTGATTGGCAACAAGACTCCCCTAAGCTGACCTACATTACAATGAAATTTCATCTTTGTAGATTTTATCCCATCATTTTAGTAGAATCTTTTGAGATCTTGACTCGGTTATTAAACACATTAGCTTCCCTCCCTTTCCTTCTCAGCTTCATTTATCTGTAACTTTTCTAAGTATACACTCATCCAAGTCATTGATAAAAATGTTAAATAGCACATGGCCAAGGACAGAGGCCTGGGCCGCAACACTAGAAACGTCCCTACAAGCTGTTCCTGAAACCAGTTGGTTGTCAGGTTTGACAAGTCTGTCAAGCCTGGATACATGTCCCAGGAAGACAGCTGCCCTTGCGGTTGTTTATGTCAGGTCAACAGATGGTACTGTGGCTACTCATCATTTCTTTCCCTGATTCTTTCTGGATGACTTCTCTTTTGATGATCTGTATCATTGTTTCTTGGAGTCAAGTCAAGAAGCATTCATTAAGCACCCATGCCAGACACTGGGGATACAAAGCCAGAAGTAAAATGGTCCCTGCCCTCCAGGAGCTAACTGTCTAATGGGGAGACAACATGCAAACAACTATATACAAGATAAATTGGAGATTACTTAGCAAAGTGGCCCAATAGCATTAAGGGGGATCAGAAAAGAATTCTTGCAAAAGATACGCTTTTACCTGGGACTTGAAGGAAGGCCAAGGAAGCTAAGAATTAGAGATGAGAACAGAGAATGATTCAGATATGGAAAGCTGCTAGAAAAATGTTCAGAGAGGGAGATGGAGTGTTTTGTTTGAGGTGCAACCAGAGGCTGTGGGATCACAGAGTATATGCAGAAGAGTGAGGTATAATAAGATTGGAAAGGTAGAACAGGATCAGATTATAAAAGGCTTTAAAGTCAATCAGAAGATTTTATATTTGATCCTGAAGGTGATAGGGAGCTATTGAAGTTTTTGGAGTGGGAGAATAATTTGGTTCTATCTTCACTTTGAGAGGATCACTTTGACAACTGGAGGATGGACTGGATTGGGGAGAGGCAGGAGCTGACCATTTGGCTTTGAAGCAGTTCAGGCAAGGGGGTGATGAGGGCCTGCACAAGGATTATAATAAGGTCAGAGGAGAGAAAGAGTTAGATAGTAGAGAAGCTATGAAGGTGGAAATGGCAGGAGGTGGTGGCTGGTAGTTTATGGGGATGAGACAGAAGAAGTTGAAGATGACACTAAGCTTCCAAGACTAGAAGGCAGGGGAAAGAGTGGTTCCTTAGGAAGAATAGAGGGTTTGGGGGAGGGGTAGGATAATGAGTTCCATTTTGACATCTGTTAGGAATGGGAAACTGTTTCCTTTAGAAAGGACCCAGCCATCCCTCCATGTAAAGAGCCTCATGGCACCCCACTGCATTCTGCCTTGGTCAGACCACATCTGGGGCAGGGTGGTCAGGTTAAGGAGGGTAATCAGGTATGATGGAGGGCTTCCAGATCATACCATATAAGGATTTGTTGAGGGAACTGGGGATGTTAGCTTGGAGATAAGAAAATTAAGTCTAAATGGTGGAAGTGCCACTCATCAGCTGAGGAATGGCTGAGCAAATCAAGTATATGGAATACTGGATGACACAATGGTAGTGTACTTCATTTGGAATCAGGAAGACCTGAGTTCAAAACTGGCCTCAGACACTTACTAGCTGTGTGATTTTGATAAAATCATTTAACCTCAGTTTACTGAATTGTAAAATAAGGATGATAATGGCATCTAACTCCCAGGTTGCTGTATGTATATATCTATATCTATACCTAGATATCTCACAGTGCTTGGCACATGGTGGGCACTATATTTATGCTAACTACTTCCACCACCATTATTACCATTACTTCTATCATTACTATTATTACTATTACTACTACTTTATTACTACTCTTCCTGCTACCTTGCTATCACTGCCACCACCACCATTATTACTATTACTTTTTTTTTTGTTAGTTTTTTTGCTGAGGCAATTGGGGTTAAGTGACTTGCCCAGCGTCACACAGCCTGGATGTGTTAAGTGTCTGTCTGAGACCAGATTTGAACTTAAGTCCTCCTGACTTCAGGGCTAGTGCTTTATCCACTATGCCACTTAGTTGCCCCACTATTACTACTACTACTACTACTACTACTACTACTACTACTACTTCTACTACTTCTACTATTACTTCTACTACTACTACTGCTGCTACTGTTACTGCTACTATTACTGCTACTATTACTACTGCTGCTCCTGCTCCTGCTACTACTATAGCTATTACCATTCTTCTTGCTATGGCTGCTACTACTACCATCATCACCACCACTATTGCTACTGCTGCAGCTGCTAGTACTACTAGTACTATTATTACTACTTTTCCACTTCCTCTTTCTTTGATCTCTTTGCTTGGGTGATAAAGATTTAGTACTGGTATCATTGGGTCAAAAGGTATGCACAGTTTAGTGGTATTTGAACACATTGTGGATTCATCAATAACTGTGGAATCTAGTCACTTGCCTAGTCCTCCACTCACTTAGCTATATTATTGTTTAGTTCACATTCCTTTATCTTGTCCACTGCTACAACAACAACAACAACTACTACTACTACTCCTCCTATTGCCACTCCTACAACCACCACTACCACCATCACTATTACTACTGCTACTGCTACTGCTGCTGCTACTACTACTCTTGTTGCTGCTGCTGCTGCTACTACTACTGCTATTGCTAGTATTACTTCTACTATTACTACTACTGCTACTGCTACTACTACTACTACTTCTAATACTACTATTGCTATTGCTACTACTACCTCTACTACTACTACTGCTACTGTTATTGCTACTATTACTACTGCTGCTACTGCTACTGCTACTACTACTACTACTACTACTACTGCTACTACTACTTCTACTACTACTACTGCTACTGTTACTGCTACTATTACTACTGCTGCTACTGCTGCTGCTACTATAGCTTCATACCATTCTTCTTGCTATGGCTGCTACTACTACCATCACTACCACCACTACTGCTATTGCTACTGCTACTGCTACTGCTACTACTACTTCTATTACTACTACTGCTACTGCTACTGCTACTGCCACTACTACTTTTATTATTACTATTATTATTACTACTGCTACTACTACTTCTACTACTACTGCTACTACTTCTAATACTACTACTGCTACTACTACTTCTACTACTACTATTTCTACTGCTACTACTACTTCTATTATTACTACTGCTACTACTACTGCTACTACTTCTACTACTACTACTACTGCTATTGCTACTACTACTTCTATTACTACTATTATTATTACTACTACTACTGCTACTACTACTACTATTGCTGCTGCTGCAGATGCTTTTACTACTGCTCTTCCTCCTCCTATAACAACAACAATAACAAAAGAAATGACAAAAGGAAAGGTTTCAGAGAAACTCAGGAAGATTTGTGGGAGCTGATAAAGAGTAAAGTGGGCAAAAACAGTTTATGCTATAACAACAAAAATGTAAAGATAAATGACTTGAGAAGACTTAAAATTTCTGATCATTGCTGTGATCAGTAATTCCTGGGGATAGATGGTAAAACATATTGCCCACCTCCTGCCGGTGAGATCATAGACTCTGGCTACAAAATGAGGCCTACATTTTGAGACATGGATAATGCAGGGATCTGGTTTGCATGAATATGAATATTTAGTCTAAGGATTTTGGTTGTTTTCTCCCCCATTGTAGAGGTAGGTGGGAGGCAGAGAAAATAAATCTTGTTAATTGAAAAAATATATTTAAAAGACATCCTGCAGAAGAGATAATAGCTATCTCAAGTTTAGGAAGGACTTTCATGAGAAAAAGGACTAAGACTTGGTCCATTTGATTCTAGAGAGTAGAACTAATAACTAGAATATGGAAGTTGCCAAGAAGGGAATTTAGTTTGGATGTCGGGCTAGAATGAAGAGCTTCCTAACAATTAGTGCCTGACCTAGAGACAGGAAGACTCACCTACTTGAGTTCAGAGCAGGCTTCAGACACTTACTAGCTGTGTGACCCTGGGTAAGCCACTTTAACTCTATTTGCCTCAGTTTTCTCATTTGTAAAATGAGTTGGAGAAGAAATAGTAAAACCCTCCAGTGTTTTTGCCAAGAAAACTCAAATGGGATCACAAAGAGTTTGACACAACTCAGTAACAATCACCACCACCACCTCCACCATCACTACCATCATCACCACTGGCAATTAAAGCCATCTCAGAGTAGACTGGGCTACTTTCAGAATAGTTGGTGTTCTTCAACCAAAGCCCTTAGGACAATAAGGTTAGGATTTTGTGGAGGGGACTCTTATTAAGGTGAGAGATGGATGAGGTGTCCTCTGGTGGTCCTGCCCATTTGGAGATCCTGTGATGATTCCATGACTCCCTTTTCTTCTCCAAGCCACGTTCTTCTATTGTCCAGCCTTCTGACATAGAAGAGAACTCCTCTCTGCTATTTTGGACTCTTTTTCCTCTTTGTTTTCTCTGTTGAAAACACTCCTTCTAGGAACAGCTCATTCTGATCATCAGGAAAGAGGACAATCTGTACTCTGTACATACACAGCTGTGGCTTGGAACTGGTAGGCCTAGGAAGGAAAGAATTTCTCTAAGGTCACATTAATAGTAAATGGCAAGATTGGGATTCAGACTCAGGTCTCCTGACTTTGAGTTCAGATTGCTTTTCACTCTGTAGTATCTGCCCCTTTCATTTTACAAAAGGAGAAACTGAGGTCACTAAATTGAAAGGCTTTAGAAACGTAAAAAATGAATGGGAAAGGGCCCTTAGAGAGAAAACCTCTCATTAAGGCAGGTAAGAAAATTGAGTTCTATGGCCCAAGAAGTGTTTCTTTTTTGAGAACAAGGTCACACAGATAATAAAGGCCAGAATCTGAGCCTATTTGGAACTCCTTCCAAGACACTGTTAGAACTAGCTCTATGTTTTCCTGCAGTCCCTCCATCCCTACCCCCATCCTTCTGCATTCTGCTTTAGATGCCCAGGAATCTCTGGGACATGATGGACAAGGGTTAAGGCTGCAGACTCATCCCACAATGCCACTGTTCCAGGGAGTCTTTGTTCTTGCTAAGAAGGGGAGAGTAAGCTGGCAAAGCAGGGCTAACAGAGCAGCAGCTCCTAGCCCTGGCCCAGCAACAGCTGCCAAATCTCTCCCATGTCAGAAATGCATCAGCCATCATTATAACCCCCTGCACTTTGCTCACACCTTTTATTGTTCGGTTGGAGAGATGGGCCTATGTTAATGAATAGGCTTCCCTTAGAACCTACATGTCTCCTGGCTTTGTTGCATTTGGAGGCCGAGCTAATGAGCCTGAGCCAGTTAGCAAAGGAGCAGGTTTATTAAGAATGAACATCAATGGTGCTTAAATGGAGCTGCCTAAGTGCATGGGATTGAGAGGCACCATTGCTATGAGCACACTCACACCCTCCAGGAAGCTCTATGGTTCAGCTCTGCACTGTTCTCCCCTGGTTTGTACATTAGTCATGAACAGTTAAAATATCAGGTTCAGGGAACCACAGAGTACCCCGAGAATGAGTCCTGGATACTGCTTGGTCCTCAACTCTCTGGAGAGAGGCTCATAGAGCTAGAAGGAACCACAGAGATCACTGGCTTCAGCCCCCTAGTTTTATAAATGGGGAAACTGAGATCCAGGGGGTGGAAATATGTTAGTCCAAAGTCATGAAGTGCAAAAAGTGCCAGATTCTCTGTCCCCAAATGTAGTACCTTTTTTTGTGCCTCGTAATGTTCTCTGGGATAGATTGAGCTCTTACTTTCTGGAGAAATCAAACCCAGAGAGGAACTTCTGATGCAATGAAGGTCTGGTCCAGTTTGGTCACAGGGTAAAAAATAACAGAAAGAAAGGGAGGGAACCTTAGAACAGAAGATAGTATGTCCGAATGGAAGAAACCTTTGAATACTTTCTGGACAATCCCTCCCATTTATGGCAAACAGATTTCCTCCTAAGTCTGGTGGTATATATGATGATGATGATGATGATGATAATTATGAAGATAAACAAATTCTTCAGATATGCCCAGCACTATTCTGGGAGCAGAAAGTACAAAGAAGGAAAACTAAACTAAAAAAGTCCTTAAACTTAAAGAGTTTAAACTCTGGTTATGTGCTTGTGTGTGCATACATTGTGAGTTGTGTCGTTGTGGAACTAGTTCCTTTTCTTCCCTGAGCCTCAATTTATAAAATGAGGTGTAGGATTAGACAATCTTGTCATTCTCTACAATTCCATGGTCCTTTGGGAAGCTGAATGGGTTAGTGGAATAGAGCTCTACAAGTCAGGGGACCTGAGTTCAAGTCTGGCTTCAGACAACAGCTGTGTGATCCTTGGCAAGTCATGTAACTCTGTTTGTTTCATGAACTGGAAGAAGGAAATGGAAAACCACTCCAGTATGTCTGCCAAGAAAACCCCAAATGGAGGCATAGAATCAGACAAAATTGAACACCAAATGAGCCTTTGGCATGAACCCAATTAAGTAGAATACAGAATGGAGAGGGGAGGGGAGAAAAGAGAGATCTTCATAAGATGCTTTAGGATAACTCTGAGGAGGGAGAGAACTGTTTTAGCTGGGAGGAATCAAACATAATTTCACAGATGAAAAAACTGAGGCACATGGAGGTGACCTTTCTTGTCCATAGTCATAGAAATAGTAGTTACAAAAGTTGGGATTAGAATCCAGGTTACCGGATGTTTGATGTGCTTGTCCACCATACACTTGCAATGGGCTACTTGAAAGAACGGGGAATTGCCTGTCTCTGGAGGTCTTTGATTCAATTCAGTTTATCAAAAAACATTTATTATTAGTGCTTAACATGCAAGGTACTATGCTAGGAACTGGGCATAGAAAGGCAAAACTAAATCAGTACCTGCCTTTGAGGAGTTTATATTCTCCTGGAGCAGAGAATGGGAATACACATTTATAAGAAAGTAAATGCAAAGGAATTTCAAGAAGAGAGAGAGAGAGAATCCTAAATAAGAGGAGGGGAGAGTATGGGGGAGAAAATCAGAAAAGAAGAGCATGAGATAGGAGTTGGAATTTTAGCTCTATTCTGAGGGAAGTGAGGGATTCTATGGGATAGAAGTCAGCATAGAATACACACCCCAAATGGGTAACAGTTTCTTCTTAGTTATCAGTTCTAAGATTAGGCATTCAGTTCTAAGATTCCAGGTTTGGTCATTCAATGATTCTGTGACCCCTTTGTGGGGTAACCTTAGATACCTCATCTACTCCTACATCTTTCTCTTGTTAATAAGAGAATTGGAACTCAGATGGATGGAGAAAAGCAGAGCATAACAAAGCCTTTTAAGTGACCAAGTAGCTGTAATGTGACCCAGCCAGTAATACCAGCTCTAAGACTTTCTTCATTAGCCTTGTCTCTAAGTATCAATTTTGATATAGCACGAAAGTGGGTTTTGACTGGGAGGACCAAAGAGATATGAGAGTGGGAAGGGACGGGTATCAGCTTTAGGCTAGTCCCAGCAAAACCTTTGTCTCCTAAAGTTCTACCCACCCATACCCAGCTAAGTTCTTCAAATTCATTACTTCCCTAGTTACTCTTGACCATTGACAACTTATTAACTTACATCATTTAATCCAAAGAGGCTAGCCTTGGCCCAGATAACATTTATTCTTGTAGATGGTTAGGGAAAATAGGAACAAAACCAGGTGCCCCATCTTGCTTCCTTCCCATACAAGTTGTATTAGGATGCCTTCTGACACTCAGTCAGTCTTGGGAAGTCCAGATATCCCAGTCTGGTGCCAAAAGGGAGCTCTATTCTTCTCCACTCCAGCTGTTGGGGAGAGGAAGGAGGTGTCAATGGACATAATCAATTATCTCAATGAATTAAATAATTAGGTTAACAGCCTGGGTTTGCCAGGAGGCAGCCTGGGGATGATATAAAGAATTCTGGAATGGTAAGGAGTCAGAAGACCTGGGTTTGAATATTGTCTTTTGTCTTTCTCATTGATTTCTTGTGTATATCATTGGGTATATGTACTATTCTCTCTGGACCTCAGTTTCTCCATCTGTATACATGCACACACACACACACACACACACACACACATATATATATATGTTTTTAACACATACATGTATAAATAGGAATGAAATATATACCATACCATACCAAATATAATAATATCTCATCTAGTCCTTAGTTTTGCTTAGTTCTATTAGTGTAAGAGGATCTGTGGAAAAGAATTCCACAAGTGTGTGTCCCTTAAGTATAGAACTTTTGCCCCTTTTCACCAACTTGGTGCCTGAATATAATAAAAATAATAATAATAAAATGGCCTAGGTTGAGGAAAGGCAAGAATGGATCCAAGAGCATAGCTGCCTCCTCACCTGCCACAGTTTGTGCCATGCACCATGACCTGGGCATAGAACCCAAGGATTGTGGGCCATTCCTCTCTTCCACTTCTTCCTGTCTTATTCCAGACTTCCAGGGTACAAAGTATGTTTTGTTATTATATGGAAGAAGGATTTTGTTTAATCCTTAGAAGGCAGGACTAGCACAAATGGGTAGGAGTTGTAGTGAGAAAGATTTTAGCTTTATATCAGAAAATAAATATCTAATAATTTTAGGGTCATAGAATTTAGATCTGGAAGAGATCTCTGGGATTATCTATCCTACTTTCCTCATTCAACAAATAAAAAAACTGAGGCCCAAGGAAAGGATACAGCATAGTACAGAATGTCTTAATCTGGGGATCCATAAATTAAAAGTTTTTTGTTAACTATATTTCAATATGATTGGTTTCCTTTGTAATTCAGTGTATTAAACACATTTAAAAACATGATTCTAAGTGGGCGGGAGGGAACATTGGCTTTAATGGATTGTCAGAGACAGATCCATGACCTAAATTAGATTCAGAATCCCTGGTCTAGTAACTAGAATTCAAGGAAATCTAGGGTGCGATAATGCCTCATACTAGCTGTGTAACCATGGACACAATAAAAAAACTTATAGGAATAATAACTACTCATTATTCCTACTATATATACTGTTATAAGCCTTATATGTAATAATGAATTTAAAGAGCTTTGCAAATCTTAATCATAACACTATTTAAAAAAAATCATCCTCCTCCTCCTCATCAATCATTACCATCATCATCATCATCATCACTTATCCTCTGCTTGCCTCAGTTTTTTCATCTATAAAATGGAGATAATAGCACCTACCTCTCAGTGTTGTTGTAAGGACTAAATGAATTGTACAGTGTTTAGTAAGTGCTAAATAAATGTTAGTTATCATCATCTTGCTTAAGGTATATGGTTCAAAAGTAAGAAAGAACTGAAATGTAAATCCAAGTCCTGTGACTCCAAGTCTCTTTCATTTTCCACTACACCATGCATTGTTCTCACAAGCTGAGGAGGGAGAAATTTTTTCCTTGCTAGAGGTTTTCAAGTGGAAGTGGAAGCTAATAATTCACTGGGAAAAGAATTGTTGTATACCTGGTTAGGTACAGGTTGGACTAGATGGACTCTAGGGTACTGGGTCATTTGTTCATTCATTCAGCAAACAATTATTACATTCCTATTATGTATAAAGCATGATACTAGGCACTTGGGATTCAAATCTAAAAAGGAAATCAGCAGAAACCCACTACACACTGTCATACAATGAATGCAACACAGCCAGAGTCAATACAATCCCTAACATACATACATGAGATGTGGTACACAAAACCCCAGCTCTACCCTCAGATTGCTGTACTCAGATACAGAGCCCTTGCTCTCCTTCCATTCTCTTCTTCCCTGGGTTTTCTGAAGGAAACTCCTTCCCCCCCTCCTGCTTCTCACCAGAAGGACAGGTGTGTTTGTGTAGGGACAGGGAGAAGGGAAGTAAGAAGGGGGAAGGGGTCTTTCTCTGTTGGACTGTTCCTTCCCATCGATCCCCTCCTCCCTTTCTGGTTCCCTCCTGATCAGCCAAGCACAGTGTGTTCCAAATGAGGAAGTGCTGCCCACAGAGAAGTCTTTGACAGATCGATGTTGGGAGAGTGGTAGAGCTGGGAGTGTGGGGTCTGGGCCAGGCCATTGTGAAGGTTCAGAACAGCCACTGGAAAGGTCAATGGCTCAGCAGGTTTCAGATCATTTGATCAGAGTTGGAATGGATCTTTCAGACCACTTAGTGCCATCCCCTCATTTTCCAGATGGGAAAGCTGAGGATCCAAGAGGGAAGTGAATTTTTTAGGGTCACATAGTAAGTCGATAAGCATTTATTACCATGTACTGATACTGTGTTAGTGGTAGAGACACAAAGAAAAGTAAAAACATGCTCTCTTTTCTCTCTCTTTTTTTAAATAACTTTTTATTGATAAAACACATGCCAGGGTAGTTTTTTACAGCATTATCCCTTGCATTCACTTCTGTTCCGATTTTTCCCCTCCCTCCCTCCCCCCCTCCCCTAGATGGCAAGCAGTCTTTTACAGGTTGAATAGGTTACAGTATATCTTAGATACAATATACATGTGCAGAACCGAACAGTTCTCTTGTTGCACAGGGAGAATTGGATTCAGAAGGTAGAAATAACCCGGGAAGAAAAACAAAAATGCAAGCAGTTTATATTCATTTCCCAGTGTTCTTTCTCTGAGTGTAGCTGCTTCTGTCCATCTTTGATCAATTAAAGCTCTCTTTATTGAAGAGATCCACTTCCATCAGAATACATCCTCAAACAGTATCGTTCTTGAGGTATATAATGATCTCCTGGTTCTGCTCGTTTCACTTAGCATCAGTTCATGTAAGTCTTGCCAGTCCTCTCTGTATTCATCCTGCTGGTCATTCCTTACAGAACAATAATATTCCATAACATTCATATACCACAATTTACTCAACCATTCTCCAATTGATGGGCATCCATTCATTTTCCAGCTTCTAGCCACTACAAACAAGGCTGCCACAAACATTTTGCATGCTCCCTTTTCTCAAGGAATTTACAGCCCAGTGGAAGGGACAAAAAACAAACGATTATGTTTGCAAGATATCATCTCAGAGGGACAGTACCAACAGTGGGAGGACCAGGAAAGGCTTCTGGTAGAAGATGGGGTTAAGTTGAGCCCCAGGAAGTCAGGAGACAGAGGTGAGGAGAGAGAATATTCTCTCATAGGAAGTAGCCAGTGAAGAGCCAGTAAATGGAGTACGACATTAGAAGAACAACAAAAAGGTTATGAATCACAGAGGACAGAGAGTGATGAAGTATAAGAAGACTGAAAAGGGGCTTTGAATGACAAATAGAAGATTTTTTAAAAATTTGATTCTGGAGGTAATAGGGAGCCACTGAGTTTATTGAGTGGAAGGGCAACATGATTAATTAGACCTGTGCTTTAAGAAAATCCATTTGACAGCTGAGTGAAGAATGGATCAGTGGGGAAACTTTTGCTGCAGGGAAACTTTACAGCAGCCTCTTGCAATTTAAGGCATGAGGCATTGAAGCGCTGTATGAGGGTGGTGATAATGTCAGAATAGGGAAGAATTTGTACATGAAAAATGTTGGAAAGGTAGAAGCAGTAACTAAGTTATAGATTGGCTATGTGGAGTATGTGTGAGGAGTCAAGGATAATTTGGAGGCTGTGATGTAGGAAAAGTAGAGGGATAAGGTCTGAGAATTTGAATCAGTCTTGACTCCAAATTGAGTCCATAGTGTGGCTAAAGTCTACACCAACCAAAGAAGGAGGTTATGTGAGTGACTCCATCCAAAATGAATATACTTGACATTACAGCCTTGCCTTGAGCCTTCACTTCCCATCTAGGAATATCTCTTTTCCTGAATACCTGGGGTCAACTTGAGACATAGTTAGAGAGAAGAAAGGGTCCCATGACTCTAAGGAAAAATGGGAAGATAGAATCAGACTCTGTCATTTGATTTGGTCATAAACTATCAACCTGGTCTAAGTTCAATCTCTTAGCACACAAACTTGGATCATCTGGGGTCTCAATCTCCTGTGCTGTAAAATGAAGGGGTTGAACTAGATAATTTTTGAGAAGCTTCCCAGGTCCTACGTTTTCTGTTTTAAGGCTCTTCCAGTTCTGACTTTCTATGCCCTGATTTCTATGGAGCTTTTCAACTCTAATGTTCTATGACTTGAGAGAAAGAATGAAAAGAGGGAAGCAGGCAGAGGAGAGGATGGAAATCACAGAATAGCATAAATGGAAGTGACTTTTGCAGTTCCTTCAGTTCAGCTCATACCTTAAAGGAATCCCTAATGTAATATTCTTAATTAGCTGTCTAGACTCTGCTTGAAGACTTCTAATGAAGGGAAACTCACCACCTTCTGGGGAAGATGGGTCCATTCTTGGGCATCTCTAATTGTGAGAAAGCTTCTTCTGCCACCAAATTAAATTAGCCTCTTTGCAACTTTCAACCATTGCTCCTGATTCTGTTCTCTGGGGCCAAACAGATTTCTTCTTTCTCAGGGCAGTCCTTCAAATACTTAAGCACAGCTACCATGTATCTCCTTTGAATCTTTTCTTTTCCAGACTAAATATCTCAATTCCTTCAAAAAATACTCATAGGACATAGACTTTCCTTTTTCTTCTTAATTGTTAGTGACTTATCTCTGAGATTACTTCTAATTTGTTCTGTATCTTATATGTACATAGCTGCTTATATGTTGTCTCTTGTACTAGACTGTAAGCTCCTTGAGAGTAATGATTGTTTTTGTCTCTTTTTTGTATTCCCAATACCAGGCATATGGTATGTGTTTAATAAATACTCATTTCCACTGTTGTAGTCGTTATGTATGGTTTTTTCCCCAGTCCCATTTCCTCTACTTTTCATTATTTTATATCCAGCAAGTTGTCAACAATGACAGAAGATAGTCAGTGCTGGAAGAGTGTCAAACAAATGGATACCCTTATCTATCATGTAGTCTTCTCATGCTTCTCTAAATTCTTTATAGTCATTATCTCTAATAATATTTCATTATAGTCATGCATGCCAACTTGTTTGGTTATTTCCCTGATGGATAGATAATCATCTACTCTGCCTTTAGTTTCTTTGCTACCATAAGCAAAATGCTGCTAAGAATATTTTGGTGCTTATGGGACTTTTCTGTCTTTGTCTTGGAATATTTGCTTAGCAATGGGATCTCTTGGTCAAAGGGTATCAATATTTTAGTCACTTAGAAACAAGATTAAGTATGGTCCTTTTACTCAGGCTGAAGGTAAAGGGGCTATTCATGTGCCTGATCCCTCTGTAGACCAACATGGGAACTCTGACAGTCCATTTCTGACCTGGATAACTTTGCCCTTACTGAGGCAATTTGATTGCCTTCCATTTCTAGGAACTAACCAAATTAATGTCAAATTTAGTGTGAACACCCAATTTGCATAGAAAACAGCAGCTCACAACTACCCAACTCAAGAGATCTTCCAGCCTCAGCTTCTTTGGAAACTGGGATTATTGGCATATTTCATCATATCTGGTTAGTCATTAAAATACAAAACAAAATATAACAAAAACCAGAACTCTAAATTATTTTTAGAGTGGTTGGATCAATTCAAAACTTCACCAAAAATGTATGAGTGTACTAGTTTTCCTGTAGTTTCTCTATAATTAACTGTTTCTATCATTTGTCATCTTTGCCAACTTTTGGGGTTTGAGATAAGGCTTCAGAGTTGCTTTTATTTGTATCTTTCTTATTATTAATGAGCCAGTACAATTTTGGACACATAATGTGATCATATGCAATTCTTTGAGAATTGACTTTTGTTGTTTTTTTTTTACCACTATGTATGACAATGACTTTTAGCCTTATGTTTTTATGTTTATTCTCTCTATATTTTGTATATTAGATCCTTGTGAGTGATAATTGGATGCCAGTACATTTTCTAATTAATGGTTTCCTTTTCTATCCTAGCTTCATTGATTTTGTTCATGCAAAAATTTTCAATTTCATGTGGTTAAGATAATCTGTTTTACCTTTTGTAATCATCTCAACTCCTTATTTGGTCAAAAATTCTTCCTCAATCCATAGCTGTGCAAAAGTATGCAATGTTAGATCACTCTTTCTCTTTTTCTCTCTCACTGAATTTCTCTTCTTTCTCTCTGTCTTTCTCTATCTCTTTCCGTCCTCCTCTCTCTGTCTGTCTGATCTTTTATATTTTTGTTATGTTATTGCAGCAAGGCAAAAAGGCAAAGCAATAAGAATTTATTAAATGCCAGGTACTGTTCTAAAAACTGAAGATGCAAATACAAGGGGGAAAAAGCAATTTTGTGTCCTCGAGGAGTTTAAGTCCAGTTGGGAAAGATAGCACACTAGAGAAAGCTGATATGCTAGGGATAGAGTGTGAGAAGGAAGGTATTTTCCCCCTAGTTTTGGAAGATGTTGACTAGTTAATCCTATGGAATATTCTTTTCCTCTTTTTATGATATTGCTGTGTTTGAGTTTACCTTTCTTTCTGACAATTCCACTGGATCTCTTCCCTGGTTCGCTTTCATGTTTTGACTCACCAAATGTGGCTATAACCCATGAAACTGAGTTTCTATTTTCTTTGTATACTTTCTCGCTCAAACTAATTCTCTTCTGCTTCTCCTATCTAATTGCTCCTTTTTTACTCTTCTTTTCCTAGATGATTATTTATTTCCCTAGGTATCTCCCAGGCTCTGTCCTAGGTCCTCTTCTCTACTTTTCCTATATTCTCTCTCAGTGAGCTAATCTACTCCCATGAGTTCAATTATTATCTCTACATGGAGATAATCTGTGTAGTTGCCTATTATTTGATTTCTATTAATCTACATTTCTATCCTGAACTCTCAGAGAAATAGAATTAGGGTGTTGGGGCTTCAGGCTAGTTCTTCACAACACCAGTATCTCAAACTCAGCATGTCCTAAACTTGTGATATTCGACCCAAAGTTCATATCTTCTTCAAATTTCTCCATTTATGTTGATGATACCATCACCTTTGTAGTCTCCAAGGTTAGGAACCTTGATGCAAGGCTTGAATCTTCCCCTTCTCTCAGTTTTTTCATCCAATCAGTTGCCAAGTTATATTGATTTTCTATAACATCACTCATACCTGGCCTTCTTTATTCACATGTCCATCCTCCCTAGTTCAATCCTCCATCACTTCTAACTTGAACTATTGTAATAATCTTCTGGCTTTTTCCCTTTCTGTTATCTCACTTCTCTGATTTATCCTTCATAAATCTGCCAAACTGTTTTTTTTTTTTTTGGCAAGGAAATTAAAGTTAAAGTGACTTCCCTAGGGTCATATAGATAGGAAGTGTTAAGTGAGTGAATCTGGATTTGAACTCAGGTCCTCCTGCTTCCAGAACCAGTGCTCTATCCAGTGTGCCATTTAACAGCCCCCCAAAATGGTATATTCTTGCACAGTTTTTAATATATTACTCCCTTACTTAAAAATATTCAGTGACTTTCTATCACTACTTTAATACATTGTAAACTTCTTAGCTGGGCATTTAATATCCTTCAAAGTCTGACTCTGGTCTACCTTAACTGGCTTATTTTATATTACTTCCCTTCATATACTCCATATTATGGACAAATGACACTATTAGTTTGCGCAGGACATGCCTTTGCATATGTCAATCACCATCCCTAGAATGTCTCTCTCCTTACTTCATTTCTTAGAATCCCTACCTTCCTTGTCATTTCCTATGCAAAGGAAAGCTTTTTCTGATCCTCTAATTTGTTCTCTCTGTCCTTGAATTAGCTTGCATTTATCTATCTGTATTCACATTATTTCCCTGGATAAAATGTAAGTTCCTACTGGGTAGTGACTATTTCATTTTTGTCTTTATATTTCTGCTGAGCACAGTATCTTGCATGAAGTAAACCCTTAATGTTTATCACGCTGAATTAATGATTTCAGGTATCCTCACAGTTTCAGTTAGAGCCTCTGTGCAAATGATTATCTTTAATCACAAAGCCCAGTCTTTCTCCTCAATTCCAAGCCCACATCTTCCCCTGACCCTTAGACATCACCACATTGATGTGTGTCTCAGTATCTCATGTCCCAAACTGACCTCATTATCCTTCATGTTAAACCCAAATCAGTAGAATGGAAGATCTTAGAGACTTTTTTATTTGTCTTTCTGTGCCCAGCATCTAGAATAATGCCTGGTAAATAGTACCCAATAAAAGCTTGTTGAATTGAATCAAAATGAACATTTACATCTTCCCAGTTTCTGGTGTTGATCCTGCCATCCCCCCAAACCTTAAAGTCAAAATTACCCAGTCAGGGTGTTGGAGAATTGGAAGGGACCCCAGCAACCATCTAATTCAACCCATACATGACCAACAGGTCAGCATCCAGCTTCCGCTTGAAGACATCCAGGGAGAGAGAGCACGCCATCTCTTGAGGTAGCCTCATCCATTGGGACAGCTCTAACTGGGAAAAACTTCTTCCTGACATCAATCTTAACCTCTTTGCAAATTCCACCTATTTATTGAGCCTTGCTTTGCCATCTCAGGACAAGTGGAATGAGTCCAATCTTTCCTCCTTCAGAGACTTGAACACGTTCTTATATCTTCTTCATATCTTCTCCTCTTCAGGCTCATCAACCTCCGTCCTGTGTCCTCAGAGGACACAGATTTAAAGTTTCCATCATCCTGGATACTCTTCTTTGAATATTCTCCAACTTATCAGTGTCCCTATAAAGCTATAGAACTCTAGATGAGTTCTGACAATGGCAGCAGGGAATGGTAGGAATACTTATCCATTGCTGAAGTTCTGCTTGGAATCGTTCCCGACACTTTCTTCTCTCTTGCCCCATACATCCCATCAGTTATCAGTTCTACTTTCTGTTTATTCTATTTCCATATTTTTAGGTCCACAATCCTCTCATCTTCATTCATAATCTCATCATCTTAGTTTAGTCCTTTAGTCCTTATACTCTAGATTATTTTAACAACCTTCTGATCTCCCAGAATTTAATATCTTCCATCTTTAATCTATGTCTTTATTAGTTTTGTAGCAAATATATTTTGGACTCCTTTCTTTTAGAGCAAGGCTGGCTATATTTCTTTTCAGGGTTCTCAAGAATCTTGAGTGATTAGACTATTTCTCTTTTCCATTGCCATTGGTTACCCCAATTGGCTGTGTTCCTTATTGTCAGGGACATGTGAACAACACCACAGCTATGTTTACTGCTAACTTTGATTAGTGCTTCCAGGATAGTTATTTCAAAGATACAGCATTCCCCCCTCCCAACCCCTTGGGTATTTGGAGGGCAAGGGTCAGAACAGGTCAATTCCCATATGGCACTGGTCCCGTAAAGTTTGTGTTCAGACATGACATGACTGTTGGATGAATCTTCATCATCATGTCCATAGGTCTCATAGGTCACTTCTCCCTCTTTGGGACATCACTGCTGCACTGGCTCCAGAATTTAGAATCTGGATACCTGAGCACTCTCCTGACTTTCTGAAACTCACAAGGTTGTGAATGCTCTGTTTCTTTTGCCCCAAAGGGAAAAGAATAGATGCAGAGGTCAAGACCTCAGGCCCCTATTTCTTTGGGGCCATATAACCTCAGAGAGAAAAGACTCCATCACTTCTCCCCTTACAACATAGTCTCTTATGGGACTCTGTGAGTGAATCACCTAATGAGGCAAAAAAGAAATGGCTAAATTTGGAAGGCCTCTGTAGCCAATCAATGAAACTTCTCTTCATCATGTGATTAGCCAACTGGAACTACTTGAAAAAGGTCTATACATGTTCCAGACTCTCTCCAAAATACTCCCCTTACATGTCATCCTGACTACTTCTGAATTATAAAGTGCTTTGTAAATCTTAGAATGATCTATTAAATGATAGTAGTTATAATTATCAGCAGAGTAGATGCTTAATAAATGAATGTTGAGTTGTATTTAGTCTTTCAATAATGAATGTATACCAGTGGAGCATATGGAGTGCCTCTTGGTAATTTCTTTCTCTCACTACATAACCAGCTCACCACTTTTTTTTCTGGTCATACAGCTCTTTGACTGTATCATCAACACTGCTCCTCCCATAATAATTCTTCATTAATAATATGCTTTAATGTACACCCACCCACATGTGCTTCTCCATTGCCCTTAAACAGGAGCTTTAATTCTTTGGAAACTGTGGAATTCCATGATTTAAAACTACACAGCCTCGCTGGAAGAATATCAATGTTTTAAAAAATAGTCCTTTGTTTAGTGGAGAGACATGGGTTCATTAAAAAACACTGTTCATTTTCCTAAATGCAATCCAGCTTATTCTCTTCCTACTCAATTCTTGGCTTAATTCATTGTTCTATTGTAGTGTCTGTCCATTATAGAGTTAGGGGACAAGCTCTATGAATTGTTTAACTAGCTGTAATTCTTAGCCACCAGTTTCAAACTATGCCATCTTCCCTTTAGTCATCATCCTTATCCTCAACTCTCATGGAAACCTTAATGTCTTCCTCTGGAATCACCCTGAGTCTGACATATGATCTGTTAACTTATCTCACCTACATTCAAGCTTCTACCTCACTTCCCAGGTACTAGCTCCAAACCAATACCACTAAGTTTGCTGTAGTCCCTTTACAGCTCCCCATTGTGTCTTTTTTTCATCTGAAACATAAACTCCTTGAGGGCAAGAATTATCTTGTTTTATTTATTATATTTGTATCCTCAACATTTAGTACAGTGTTTATCACATCCCAGGGGCTTAATAAATGTTCACTATCTATTTTTCTATTTGTCATATTATGTACCTCCCTAGCTCTCTAGCTTTGTCTATTTGGTTTTTCTTGAGTGGACACTTAACTTGACAAGAGTGTATGGGATGCTCAGGGAAGAGTAGCATCTCTGGTGTGATAGTTTTCTGAATCCATTTCAAGGTTGCTTTTCCATCTTTGATGTTCACTTGTCACCCAACTCTCACCTGTGGCTCCAAGAAGCTGTAGCACATGGAGTGGGCACATCCCAGTAAAATCATTTTAGCAGTGGGCTAAACCAAATTGAAGGTATCTGACAGGGCCATCCATGAGTTAGGAGAGTGTACACCCCATGAAAATGAGGACTTCTTCCCAGTGGAATGAGAGGATGAGAACAATTTGCTTCAATGTCTATGAAGGCAGCTGAAGCAGGCACTGTGGAATGCTTAGAGGTTGGTCAGACATTAAAGATGTCTTGGCCATTGCCGGTGGCCCTGACTTTTATCCTACCACTAGACTACGATTACTCTGGAAGAGAGACTAAAGCTGATGACTTTATACAACTTTGTTTCCCTTAAATCTAATTCATGTACAAGTCAAGATATCATTGTGATATCATTGGTCTTCTTCAAAAACAAAGGATGAACAACAGTGAGTTTGACCTCCTTTGAGAAATTATGAATCATATTGTTGGGGTTTGGCACAATCAGTATAATATAATCGGCCTATAGGAGCAATTGGAGGCCTTCATCATACATCGGAAAAGTATCTTCAATTAGGAATTTGTCCTGAAATCCTCTATTTTAGTAATAGTTACCATACTTTCCCTGCTTCTTGAATCATGATATTGATAAATCAAAGAACTGCCCAACAAGTTCATCTTCCTTGTTCAAGTTGTAGTTCTTTCACAGTTTTTACATGTTCACTAGAAAGTTTTCTGGAGGATAAACTTTATTAGGGTGTTTTGCTAAACCAAATATATTTTTATAGTTAACAAATAACAAATAAAAAGCAGTGGGCTCTTATGTTCTCTATCTTTTCAGTCAGTTGTATGGCTATTAGAATATGCTCTATTTCCTTCTGTTGTTAAATGAAAATCTGCTTATTCTTTCCTATCCTCATCAAAGATGCCCTTAATCAATGTGATTATTCTTATAAATATTTTATTAAGATGAGAGAATAGGCAGATAAGTCAGAAGTTGTTGACACATTTAGTTTCCTACTTTTTTTTATAATAAAAAGCCCATGATTATCTTCCAAATATTTATTGTCCTCCTTTCTTTCAATTGTGAATAAATCCCTCAGTTCTCTCAAAATAGTGTTTTTTCCAGCTTGGACCTATTCTGTGTATCCTTGATCTAGTCCAACTACTCTGACCATTTTTGTTTCCTTCGGTGTGGTTTCTACATCATTTTGTACCATATTGGGGATTATGATACCAGAGCACAAATGTAATGTTTCACAGTCATTGGTAGGTGGAAAAGAATTTATCATATAAATCTTTACAAGCATTCACCATTTTCATCAGTTCATTGTTTTTCTTCTAGTTTCATCCTTGGATGCCTTCAAGAGGATCCTTTCTTAGTTGGGTCACTCACTGTGCTTTCTATGAATTTATATAAACTTTAATGCTTTCTAGCTCCCCTAAATTCCTAGCTAAAAATTCCACCTTTTTTACTATAAGGAATCTTTCCTAATATTCTTTTTGCTAATGACTTCCCTCTCTTGACTATACTAAACTAAAATTTCATGTATCCTGTTTATGCATAGCTATTTGCATGTTATGTCCCCTACTAGACTATGGGGTCCTTGAAAACAGGGACTGTCTTTTGCTATTCTTTGTAATAGCTTGTTATAGTATGTGGCACATGGTGAGTACTTAATAAGTGTTTATAGACTAATTGATCAACTGGCACTGCTTCTCATTGATTTGTGAGTTGATAATGCTCACATCTTCTAAAATTTACTCCAGTAAAATTTAATAAATTAACCAGTGTTGCCCTTGGCTGCTATTTTTCACTTTTTGACAAAGAAATCAAATATTTGATGGTTGAGATGGTTCCAAGACTTTTTTGATTTACATTGGTTATATTTCTTTAGAAAATAGTGCTATTTTATGCCAATGTTTGTTCTTTTATCCATTTCCCATTTTAAAGAAATCTTTAATAGCTTGTCTAGAAAAGTCAAGTTGGAATTGACTCAATTATGTCTCATATCTTTGCTTTTTTTTTCTTTTTCTTCTAATTCGATGTTGAGTTTGATTTTTGCTCTACTAGGTTATTGGTCTGCCTGGATATAGATAATCAATTCAGAAATGATTGCCCCATTGGTAATCAATTATTTTCTGTCAGCATATAAGCAGATCCATTTTTGCTGGTACTCTTTGTTTCTCACCTTGTCCAATGTCTGCTAAATCTCTTCTTGAGGAAAGCATTTGTCATATGTATAGGTATGTGGGTTCTGTAGTATATCAAGTCTTTTCCTATTCTAATTTATTTTCTATTGTAGTAGCCAAAGTGATTTTCTTAAAGTGCAGGTGTGACTATGGTGCTTCCTGACTTGTGGTACTCCCTGACTTAATAAATTCCAGTAGCTTCCTGGTACCATTAATAGAAGAATTCTCAGCCTACTCATCCTTTACAATAAATATGAGCATATAAACTACTATTATCTGATCTGAACACTACCAAATCTCTCAGGAAAATTATGTTTCTTAGTGCCTTTGAATATACAATAAAATCAATTCTATTAACTACCAAACTACTAACTATCCTCAAGGATAACCTATGAACATGCATTGTTCCAGTTAGCTGTGTAGTAGAGCTGTTGCCAGGGAAATGACTTGCTTTTCCCTTGGACCACATCTCCTAGAACACTTTGAGTGCATGAGTTCTGGAGGTTTTCCCAAGGGCCTATGTGCAAAGCACAGACATCTCTGAGTTCAAAGCTAACAAGTGTTGAATTGTTGATTGTTGAAAGATGGGATCTTAAGAGTGGAAAAAGTCCTTCCCATGTCTTGTTGACCTCTCCCCTTTCAACCAACAGAGCGTAAGCATAAATAGCAGAGCAAGTACCATCCTAAACAATCCAAAGGATAACATAGAGAGTAAGATCTAACTCCTTGCCACTTTTAGATGGTGATAATGTGGTGATAAATGATAATTACAACCCTCCCCTCCAAAGCAAAATAGACTATGTAGCTGAATCAAATCCACACTATCCCTGAACCTGTAAGAATCAGGAGGATGGTTTAAGCACCCAAAAATCCTGTTTATTTCTAACTAGAGGTGAAGTCCAACAAGAATGAGGTTCTGTCCCAGCTGGGGATCTGATAAATCAAGTTGAATATTGCTTCTGAGCTACATATGTCTATGTTTACTTTTTAATACCCTTTTACCTAATCCAATTAAACTGTTTAATAAGATTCAATTCAATTTAACTCATCAAACATTAATTAGTCCTTACACTGTGCAAGACACTGTATTAGCCACTAACTATACAAAGACAACCATGAAACAATCCCTGAACTTATGGATCTTTTGTTCTAATATATCCAAGATAGTTTGAAGTAGGAGAGAAAAATATAAAATAAGGGTATTAGGAAAACTTCCTGTAGGAAGTGGCATCTGAGCTTTGCTTTGATGGAAGCTAGCAACTGTGTTCAGGATGGAGATGAGGAAGAAGTACAATTTAGATATTGGAGTCCATTGGTACAAAGGCAAAAGACAAAAGATGATTTCCATTGTATTGAAAACAATGAGTGGGCCAGTTTGACTGGAACAGGGTGTGAACAAGCATGTAGTAGCCAGATTGTAAAGATTTCCTGTTTGAGAGGCTTACACCTTACCCTAGAGGTAACTGGGAACCATTGAGGGTTTTTGAGATGGGGTAGAAAGGTGATGTGATCACATTTGTGTTCTAGGAACATTAATTTGGCAGTTATGTGTAGAAACATTTAGAGATGGGAGAGACCAGAGATGGAAAAACTAATTAGGAAGGTATTACAATACCCCAACAAGATGAAATAAGATTCTGAAACAGAATATAAGGTGTGTGTATGTGGGGGGGGGGAAGATAGTTATGGATTATGTTGTAAAGGTAATGATTGACAAGATTTGGTCATTGAATAGATATAAAATTTGAAGAATAGGGAAGAATCCAGGATTACATTAAGAATTTCAAACCCTAATGACTGTAAGAATAATGGTGTCTTCAATAGAAATAGAAAAATTTGAGGAGAGGTGGGATTAGAATAGAATAAAAGGAATTTGGGTTATATTGAGTTGGAAGTGCCTCTGGGAAATCTGAAAGGGGATATATAGCAGGCAGATAATAATGTGAACTCAATCTCAGAAGAGAGATGAGGGCTAGATATGTAGGTATGGGAGTCATCTGTATAGAGGCAATCATTTAATCCTTAAGAACTAATGAGATAACCAACTGATAGAATATAGAGAGTGAAAAAAAGAGGTCCTAGGATATAGCTTTAGGGGGTGGGAGCACCCTAAAGAAGTGTTAGGATGATGATGAGGAGGAATCAATAAAGGAGCCTGAAATGGAAAGGTCAGCAAGTTTAAGAGGTGAATCAAGAGACAATAACAGTATGTTCAACAAGGGAGGTAAAAGAATCCAGAAGGAAGGGGTCATCAAATAGTTTCAAAAGCTACAGAAATATCAAGTAAAATGAGAATTGAGAAAAGGCTGTTGGATTTAGCTGTTAAGAGATCATTTGTAATGTTGGAGAGAGCAGTTTCTGCTGAATAGTGAGGTTGGAAGCCAGATTGTAAAAGATTGAGAAATCAGTGGGAGGTGAGGGAATGGAAGCAATGAGTATAGACAGCCACCTCTAGGAGTTTGGCTGTGAAAGAGAGAAAGGATATATATTAATATCTTGGAGGAATGGTAGGGTTGAGTGAAGATTTTATAAGGTTCAGGGAG
The DNA here is from genome assembly GCF_016432865.1 of Antechinus flavipes. Taxonomy (NCBI): domain Eukaryota; kingdom Metazoa; phylum Chordata; class Mammalia; order Dasyuromorphia; family Dasyuridae; genus Antechinus; species Antechinus flavipes. The sequence continues at coordinate 659,813,324 of NC_067398.1, read as the reverse complement.
AGATGGCCATGTTTTTTAGATAGCAGGAAAGGAACCAGCAGAGAGCTTGAAGGTAAAAGAAAGGGAGTGACCAAGAGTACACAAGCTCTCAGAAGTGATGGAGAGATATTGTGCAATAATAGCACAAATGAAGGAATTTATCTTAGCAAGAGGAGAGCCTACCTCTTTGTCAGAAATATGTATCAAATATAAAAATCTTCTATTTGGAATTTAAAGCCCTTCACAACCTGGTTTCTATATATCTGCCTATGTCTGTCTATTTATCTATCTGTCTGTCTATCCATCTGTCCATCTTTCTATTTGATTGTCTATTTGTCTGTCTTACTGTTTATCTATCTTTTTTCCTCTCCCCTCCCCCCGATCTATCTTTTCTCTCTAAGTTATCTATCCTTACTGCACCAGACAAAATGGCCTCACTAATTTCCTCATGAAAAGCACTTCCTCTCCCATTTCTTTATCTTCATACTGGTCATTCCTCATATTTGGAATCCCTTTCCTCCTGACCTCTATTCCAGTTTTCTTCAAAGCTCACTCAAGCCTTGTGAAGTCTTTCCTGCACACATACTCTCACTCCCCCAACCCTTATTAACTTCTCTTCATTTTGTTTGTATATGTAGATTATCCCAAAAGTTTTGGTGAAGTTTTAGACTTAAATAACTTCTGCCAAAAACTTTAAAATTATTTTTAAAAAATTAAATATTGATATGTTTCTTATCAAAATTCACCACCACCACCAACTTGTACTCTTCACTGCTCTGTTTCATTTTCTTACTTTGTAAAAACTTTCATCAGTTTCTGCTCAGTGATTAAAAGAATTATACCTGTAAGTCTTACTTTAAGATCAGTCAAAGACTGAGCTTTTGATGCCCATGTGACAGTTTTGATGTGACTCTGCAAGAAAATGTCTAATGGAGATAAATCAGGGGAACAAGGTAGCCAAGCAAGATGCTACCTTGCTTCTTTTACTATCTACCAGTCTCACAAAGTGTCATCTAGAAACAATTGCACACAAACAAAATGATGACTGGCAGAGTACCTGGTTTTGTTAAAATTAAACATTTAATTATCCCAAATTCACAAAAATCAAAAAGTTTCAATAATAAAGCTTTCAAACATGTTTTGTAATTATGTGGCATTTATACTTCATACCACCCTAAAACTTTTGGGACACTTTGCATCTAAGCATATATAGAAATGTTTTCACTATATGTACATATTGCCTTCCTAAATAAAATGTAAACTCCCTGAGGGTAAGAACTGTTTCATTTTTGTGTTTTTGTCCTTATATTGCCATATTACCAGCACCTAACACAGAGCAAATGAGTAAGGTTTATGGGACAATGAAGAAAAGCTCTGTGGTAAGGAGTAGGTGCTTGCAACAGATGTTCTCTATTTTTTCAGTAAAGTGGGAAGTAAAGAGGGAAGGGAGAAAAGTTATAGTACATCTAAGGAGAAAGGTGAAGGCTTAACAGTCATTATATAGAGCCTGTGAGATTGAGCAGGGAAGAATAAAAGGATTCCAAGCCAATGTGAATTTCACTAGGTGGTGACTCTAGGATTGTTGTTGTTCGTCCTTCATTTTTCAAAGAGGACTAATAATATCACAAGTGTGTGTGGTATTAAGGGAGGACTAGTGCCTCTGGTGTGAGGGATTACTGAACCCTTTTCAGGGCTGTTTATCCACTTTGATGTCCACTTGTCAACTCTCAAGTGTGACTCATTCTTAGTGTATAGAGCACTGGACCTAGAGTGAAGAAGACTTCAGACCAAATGCTGCCATGTAACCTTAAGCAAGTCATTTAACTTCCATTTTTCCCCTTTTCTCATCTATAGAGTAGAGATAATAATAGCCCTCATCTTCCCATTGTTGTGAGGATCAAATGAGATAAGACAGTATTTGCAAACACTAAAGCACTACAAGGGGGCAAGTAGGTGATGCAGGGGTTATAGCATCAGTCCTGGAGTCAGGAGAAATCCAGTTCAAATTCAGCCTCAAACACTTGTTAGCTGTGTGACTCTGAGGAAATCATTTAACCCCAATTCTCTCCCCATCACCCACAAAGCACCTTATAAATGTTCGTGAGTATTGGTTTATTGGGAACCCAGGAGTCACAGTTGCTTGATTTTCTCCAGGAGGGAGAATTGAACAGCATATGAGTAGGAATGGAAAATGCAGATGGTGGGGGCAATTCAGGCAATGACAGTTTGCACAAACACTTTTGATTGATAGCTGTGAAAGAAAGGAGGGGGCTGAGAATGAGTAGAAAGATGACCCAAGTGATTTATTGGGTATAACATAAATATCTATACCTAGGCTGAGACCCATGTTTAGGGTAGGTGGGACTAGCAAGTGATTGACAATCAGAGTTCTCAGCGGGACCGGCAGCTTGGCTGATTTCCACAGTGCCCACTGGTGGCAACATGTGTGAACTCATTTGGGTAAAATAATTTTTTAAAAATTTTGTTTTCTTTGGGAGCCTGAGTATTATATTGCTCCAAGCTTGAGAATGTTTCCTTTTGGCTAGAATTAAAAAAAAAAAAAAAGAATCTCTCTCTTTTTTCCTGTTGGATGTTATTTTAGACGGAATTAACAGCTCAAAAAATTGTTGCTCTTACTGGAACTCCTTTCCTGAAGGAGCAGCTGTGTTACATTGTTAATGTTAATGTCTCTAATGTTAGGCTGTTGTTGGGTGATGTTGCTTAAAATTGTCACATAGTTGTATAATTGAGTATACACGTTCATTGTGACGCTAGGTATGATCTAAGCAAGAAAACAAGCGAGAATGATGTTCCGTCGTTAGAGAGCTAGACTCTGGCTTTGTACTTGGAATCTCACCAAGGATCCCAGTTTTGATGCTGAGGACAAGGACGTTGCGAGCACATTGTGTGGTGCTGAGGATGGTGTGAATTACTTAAATGTGCCAGGAGTCAAACCTAGGTGCGGCTGTGTTCTGTAAATTAGCTGAACCAGCAACTCATTCCAGCATCCCTGGATAAAAATTCGGGGGAACATCTGGAAATTGATAATGAGACTTCCTACTGAGGACAAGGAGCTGCTACAAAGGGTCAGACTCCTCCTGCGGAGAGAAGGGTTTGCTCCAGATTAAATGATATGACAGTTTGTGCAGAGACTGACATCTGAAAGATCAAAGACAGACAAATGTCTATTTTTGTGATATCTTTTCAATTTGCCTCCTCTCCTCTAACATGGCCATCACCCTGGTGCAGACCCCCCTCCTCTTTCAATCCAATCGTTTTTCTGTCATGTCTGACTTCATGATCCTATTTGGAGTTTTCTTGACAAAGATACGAAGTGGTCTGCCATTTCCTTCTCCATCTCATTTTATAGATGAGGAAACTGAAGCAAACAGGGTGAAGTGACTAGTGTCTGAGGCTAGATTTGAACTCAGGAAGCTGAGTTTTCCTGACTCCAAGCCCAGGGCTCTATCCACTGGGCCACCTCATTGCCTATCACATCACACCTGGACCATTGCAATAACCTGCTCGTTGATTTCCCTACCCCAATTCTTTCCTTACTGCAGTCCATTCTCTACACAGCTACCAAACCAATCTTCCTAAAATACAGATTTGCCTATATTGCTGAGCCTTCTTCTGTACTTAACTAATTCAGGTGGCTTCCTAGCAAGTAAAATAAGGTAAAATATTTGTTGGTATTTAAAACCCTTCATAACCTGGCTCTTCCTACCTTTTCAGTTTTCCTATAGCTGATGACACTTGCCTTCTCACCATCCCTCTGGCAGAATCCCCCATCTTCCAACTCTTGAGCATTTTCTCTGGCTGTTCCCCATGCTTAGGACTCCCTTCTCATTCTTTGTCTTCCTTTAGTCTCAGCTAAAATCTTCCCTTTTTCCAGTCCTTCTTAATTTTAGTGCATTCCCTCTGTTGACTGTCTCTATTGTATATATATATTATATATGTAAGCTTATATACATATGCACACACACATGTACCTAAGTACCGTGTTTCCCTGATAATAAGACACTGTCTTATTATTTTTTTGGACAGAAAAACACCAGAGGGCTTATTTTCAGGGGGGGGGGCTTATTTTAATGAACATTTTTATGTTGTCCTGCCTCAGCTCTCCTCCGCGGCACTGCTCTCAATGGCACCAGCAAGCAAATCACTGGGGAAGAACAGGATGATGTGCTCACTGCTGCAGCTCTGATTGGATGCAGCTCGGAACGTGGCATACATTTCACCCCGGGGGGGGGGGAACCGTGCATACAGAGGGTACCGTAATGTAGCGTGTAGTGCAGGGGATCACCTTCACTACAGTAGCAATCTCAATAGGGCTTATTTTCGAGGGAGGGCTTATTTTAGAGGAATCTTACACAGTAAGGGGAGGGCTTATTATCAGGGAAACATGGTAGGTACACACAATACACACATACTCACACACATGTGCAAATACATAGGCATGCATACATCCATGCACAGGTACACATGCCATATAGGCATACCACATATGAAATATATACATATACATATATATATATATATACACATACATACATACATACACACACGTGCATATGCACGCACATAAACACAGTCACATGTATGCATATACACATATAGACACACACAACACAATAGCTGCATATACGCACATGTGCACATATGTATAACATACACGTACACAATACAATTCATGTATGTATACACACATGTGCAATGCACCTACATATATCTACATATACACATACATACCATAAAGAATATATAACCTATACAATTCACATACATGCATATAAATATACACATATGTATCTCTACACACATATACATGCGTGCAATGTAACACAAATATACATGTACATATACACATGCATGCAAACATACCCACACATATACATGATACCTACATATGAATACATACACATGCAATACACAATATGCAAATATACAATACACCCAATCACATATATGCACATGCGTATGTATACATTTGTAGAGGACCTAACTTTACTTGAAGCAAGGATACTTACAGCAAGGTGTTAACTCAGTGGAACTGATGAGATATACTTAGTACTTAGCATGGTGATGCAATGGTTCTCTAGTTCACGCATAATCAGTGTGCTGTAATGATGTAATCTTACCAAGGTATTTAGGGGCTGAGAAGGACCGGAAATGAGACATTCCATCTTTGACACATGTATGCACATGTGCACACAGTTCAATTTACACATATATACTTCTTGTTTGTATATAGTCATTTTATTAATCTCCCCCATTAGCTTGTGAGCTCCTTTGTATCAATGGGGGCTTGGCACAGAGTCTGGTATATAATAGTCATTTAGTAAATACTTGTTAATACTTTTGTTCTTGGAACCTCACCAAAGACTCCGGGCTTTTTAAATGCCCTTGGATACTGAGGACAAGAATGTTGAAAGCACATCGTGTGGTACTAAGAATAGGTGAATTATTTACTGAAGTGCATCAGGAGTCGCTCCTAGGACTGTTTGTGTGGAGGGCAGCTGGGTGGCCCCGGAGGCAGGAAGACCTGAATGTAAATCAAGCTTCAGACACTTCCTAGCTGTGTGATCCAGGGCAAGTCACTTTAACTCTTTTTGCCTTGATGTATTGGAGAAGAAAATGGCAGAACACTCCAGTGTCTTTGCTAAGAAAATCCCATGGACAGTATTAACATGCTAAAGTCCCCGGGCTCACAAAGATTTGGATATGACTCGACAACTCAACTACAACTTGTCAGAGACATAGGCTATCATACATTAGTGACTAAGTATTAAAGATGCATGTAAAGAGGCCTGTATCACAAAGGGACAAAGAAAGAGGAAAATGTCCAATGTGTACAAAATATTTATAGCACTCTTTTTGTAGTGACAAATAACTAGATCTGGAAATTAAGGGAGAAGCATTTCAGAGAAACCTGGGAAGACTTAAAAAAACTGATGCAGAGTGAAGTGAGAACCAGGAAAACAATTTAAATGAAAACAACATCATTGTAAAAATAAATAACTTTGAAAGATTTCAGACTTCTGATCCATGACCAAACACTTTTTCAGAGGGCTAACAATGTGATCCACTTCGTCATAGAGAGGGGATGGACTGAGAGAGCAGAATGAGACATTTTCCAGATGTGACCAATATGGGGATTTATGCCTGACTTTGCATATTTGTAATAAAGAACTTGCTTTTTTTCCACCAATGGAGGAAGAAGAGGTAAAAAAGGAGAGAAAGTGAATTTTTATTAGTTGAAAACAATTTAAATAAAAAAAGATGTAAGTGTCCTAGGCTGGCTAGTTGGTGGGTAGTGACAAGTGAATTCTCATTGTTCTATGACAGACATTTGCAAAATATATCTCTAGATTCTGATAATCCACAGATTCTGTGGAAGAGTTCATAGAAATGTAAAGACAGGTTGTAATAGGGAGTACCAAGTGACACGGAGGCCTCCACATTGAGGAAATAATAATAACAATAACAACAATAGCAACAACAACAATAATAGCAAGCATTTACATTGCACTTTAAGATTTGCAAAAGACTTTAAATATATTATACCATTTGATTCTCACAATTATTATTATCCCCATTTGACAGATGAGAAAATTGAGGTTGAGAGAGTTTTAGCAATTTGTCTGGGATCATACAGTCAAGAAATGTTTGAGACAAGATTTTAATTCTTTACAACTTTGCAAACTGCAGTTCCTGAAGATTGGAAAGATTATATGCATCTGAGGAACTATCATAATCTTACTGCGTAAGTGAGCCTGTGGAGTAATGCACAGACTCCACCTCCTTGACCCCTGGCTCCTTCAAGTTGTTCCAGCTGCAGCATCCTTTTGTCTTTTTCTTTCATTTATAGTGAGGACGTCAAGATGGGTATGACTCAGTTCCTCTAGCAAGATGCCCATTCATTGGTCACTGGATGAGGATCTTATATTTAGAATGCTGCAGCTGAGTTCACGTTTATAGTTGGTTTAAAAGTCATGTGCTTCTGTCCCTGGCACGCTGGGAGCAGAAGGGGACCATGTGGGACCGAAGACCAGTCTGTACTTTGTTGAGTGTTTCTTTTGTGAGTTGCAATGGTCAACGTATTCATTTGCAGGTGGCCAGCCTGCTGTGGACAAACCTCTCTATGCTTAGCTAGGCTGGTTCTCAGAAAGGAAACATAGTCTGTAACTGGCTCTGTCCTTGAAGCCATCCCAGCTTGGAAGAACTTGCCATTTTGTGTCCTCTGTGGGAACAGCCTTTGGGAACTCCTGGCCACCTCCGTGACATGAGGAGGCACTGGAAGGGGATTTTGTAGGGGTCTAGCTTTTCTGTGGCTTCCAAAGCAATCTTTCTGAGGCACACTTCTAACCGTGTCACCTTCTTGATCAAAAACCTTCCACGATTCCTTAGTCCTTCTGGGAAAGAATAGAAATATGTAGCCTAGAAGTTTATGGGATTGTAGATTTACAGCTGGTCATTTAATGTGACCCACTCATTTTACAGTAGAGAAACTGAGGCAGGAGTCAAAGCCAAGTTCTCTGACTCCCAAAGTGAACTTCCTACCGCACCAGCCTGATTTGAAATTACTCCCGTTCACATACACTGTGCTTAGAGACAGTTAGGTAGTACCACCATGCACAGAGCACTGGATCTAAAGTAGGAAAACCTGAGTTCAAATTCAGCCATAGACACAAGAAATATGAACCTGTGCACATCACTCAATTTCTATTTGCCTCAGTTTCCTCACTTGTAAAATGGAAATGTTAACTGTACCTGCATCAAAAAGTTACTGTATCAAATGAGATAATATTTGTAAAAAGGTGTTTAGTACAGTGACTAGAACATAGTAGTCACTATATAAAGGCTTATTCCCTTTCCCTTTTGGTCAAATTAGACAACAAGCTGTTACCTCCATTTGACATGTGATTTCCAGCCTCCTTCCATTCACACCTCCTCTTCCTTCAAGGCTCAGCTCAAGTGCACCTCCTCCATGGAGCCTTGCTAATCTGCCTGGATTCCTGTATTTTTTCCCTTTTCAAATTTTCTGGAGATTTTGTATCAACCATTTCTTTGCCCCGACACTGTTACTACCTTCTTCTACTGGATACTCTCTCCTCCCTTGGCTTCAAAATTTAAATACATACACACATATATAGATATTACATTTATACACATTTATGTATGTGTAGATATATATGTAAATGAGACATTTTGCACATAATCTAGATCATCCAAGATGGAAGCACTTATAGGAAAGATGCCGGGATCTGCTTCTGGGAGAAGCCATTTTGTGTTCCCCTACCATTTGGGAGGGGAGCAGTCTCCTTCTATTGACTTCTATAGCCAGTACTAACTGTACCCTTAAAACCATTTGATTGAAGAATAGTCACTGTCTTTCTAGTGGGGTTTTGTTCATCTGTGCCATTCTTCTTAAGCCTTTGGCCCTATGAAATAGACTTGGGGATAAGTGGAAGTAGGAGCTGGGGAGAAGGGGGCTTCTTTTTTGTCTGTGCTTTTCTAATTGTAGGGAGTAAAGTCCCTGACTTGGGAACTTGAATCATGGTGACTTCAGAGGCAGGATTTCAAGCTGGATGTTTCAGGGAAGCAAGTGTGTGCTCTGGGTGGATACTTTGGGAACTCCTGGTCATCTCTCTGACATGAAGAAGCAGGAGAGCAGGATTTTGTAGTGGTCTAGCCTTCCTGTGGCTGGCAAAATAATCTTCCTGAAGCATATCCCTGACCACGTCATCTCCTTGCTCAAAAATCTTCTGTGATCCCCAAGTCCCTCTGGGACAAAATATGAATACATGGCCTAGAGGAAGCCTAGAAGGGTGTGAGCCCAAGGGCACTTGGACTTGTAATTTGGTGGGAAAGATGCTGGACAGGGAACAGAGTTAATCATGAAACCTAATCTCCCTTCTTGCCCAGAATCTGAGGTGGCGTTGGGGGGTGGGGAACCATAACCTCAAAGTCTGGGGAAGGAAATGTTATACCTTTAAATTAAATGTTCTCATGTAAGAGCTCATCTGACTGTGAAGTGGTTAAATGGAATGTTGGAGACCCTTTATAATTGAAGGAATACTATTAATAGGCCAATGGCATGAGACTAGCTGTGCTTCAACCAACCCCCTTAAGGGTACCAGAAAACCCCAGGGGAGCAGGGAAATGTAATAGACCTGGCTCTCAAGCAGCAGAATAGATATTTTTACATATGTATATTTGCATATACATTTATACATATATGCCTCCAAAAAATGTATCCTCTTTTAGGGCAGGAACTGAGTCATATTTTGTCTTTACACCTCCAGTACTTGTACACTTAATAAATGTTTAATGTAGGTTCAGAAAGAACCTGAAAAATTCACAAGGGGAAACTGAGTCCCAGAGGTAAGGAATCATATACCTTAGGTCACATAGTGAATTAGCAAAAGAAACAGAACTAGAATCTAGGGCTCTTGATACTAAGCCTGGGCTTTTTTTAGGTCAAATAGCACTCCTAAAAGGACCTGCTTGGTGATATCATTTTTATTGATTTTTAACAAGTGCACAACATAGAAATAACACTTCACTCTGCTGTTTACAATGACATCTGGATTACTCCTATTACATTTCTTCTCTCTCTCTCTCTCTCTCTCTCTCTCTCTCTCTCTCTCTCTCTCTCTCTCTCTCTCTCTCTCTCTCTCTCTCTCTCTCTCTCTCTCTCTCTCTCTCTCTCCTGTATTCTTACATAATATGTATACGTGTATGTGTATATGTGTGTGTAGAATGCCAGCTGGCCTTTCATGATTTAGTGAGCTCTTGAAGAGCTCTCACATCACTCCAAGGAAAACTATGTTCAAAACTTCTCTATATACACAATTTGTTTGAGATTTACCAAGTATACCTTGGTCTTTGGCCCAGCAAGCACCAGAATCGTAAGGATGCTGTAAGATGAACTCTCAGTCCTATCTGTAAAATGAGGGGGGGGTTGTCATTGTTCAGTCATTAAGTCATATCTGACACTTTGTGACCCTGTGGACCATAGCTTTCCAGGCCCTCTCTCCTCCATGATCTCTCAAGGTCTGTGCAAGTTCATGTTTATTGTTTTCACGATACCATTTATCTTAGCTTGTACTGTCCCCTTTTCTTTTTTGCTTTCAATCTTTCCCAACATCAGGATCTTTCCTAATGATTCTCATCTTATTATGTGGCCAAAGTATTTAAGCTTCAACTTTGGTATTTAACCTTCCAAAGGATAGCAAGATTTAATTTCTTTAAGTATTGACTATTTTGATCTCTTTACTGTCCAAGGGATTCTCAAACGTTTTCTCCAACATGATTTGAAAGCATCTATTCTGCCGCAGTCAGCTTTCCTTGTAGTCCAACTCTCAGCCATACATTGCTACTGGGAAAACCATAGCTTTGACTATATGGACCTTTGTTGGCAAAGCGAGCTCTCTACTTTTTAGTATGCTGTTCAGATTTGACATGCCTTTCTTCCAATGAGCTTCTTTTAATTTCATGGTTGCAGTCACTGTCTGTGGTGATCTTTGAGCTCAAGCATATAAAATCTGACACTGCTTCCATTTCTTTGTTCTCTATTTACCGGGAAGTGATGAGACCACTTGCTAAGATTTTAATTTTTTTGATGTCAAGGCAACTTTGATATTCTCCTCTTTCATCCTTATCAAGAGGTTTCTTCACTTTCTGCCATCAGAGTGGTATTATCTGCATATCTGAGGTTGTTGATATTTCTCCTGGCAACCTTAATTCCAGCTTTTGATTCATTCAGCCTGGCATTTCCTTCCTTCCTTCCTTCTTCTCTTCCTTCCTTCTTTCCTCCCTCCCTCTTTCTTTCTTTTTTTCTTTCTTTCTTCCTTCCTTCCTTCCTCCTTCCTTCCTTCCTTCCTTCCTTCCTTCCTTCTTCCTTCCTTCCTTCCTTCCTTCCTTCCTTCCTTCCTTCCTTCCTTCTTCCTTCCTTCCTTCCTTCCTTTCTTTCTTTCTTCCTTCCTTCTTCTTTCTCTTTCACCTCCTCTTCTTCCACCTCCTTCTTCCTTTCTTCTTCTTCTTTTTCATCATCTTCTTCTTTTCTTCTTTCTTGCTCAGGTAATTGAGGTTAAGTGATTTGCTCAGGGTCACACAGCTAATGAGTGTTAAACATCATCAATCTGGCATTCTGCATGATGCACTCTATTTATAACAAATAAATAAGGTGACAATGTACAGCTTTGTAGTATTCCTTTTCTAATCTTATACAGATCAGTAGTTCCACATTCCATTCTGACTTGCTTCTTGGCCCACATACAGGTTCCTCAGGAGACACGTAAGATGACCTGAAACTCCCATTTCTTTGAGGACTTGCCATATTTTGTTGTGATCTGTTGGAATCTTTACAAACTGCTAACTCATTAGAGTTGATATTTTGGGGCAGAACCTGAAACAAGATACTAAGTAGAACTAATTGATACAATGCTTGTGTTTGCACCTTTACTCATTGGAGTTCACACATTTGGGAGATTTTAGGGTTTAGTATGAGATATCCGAATTCACACCTCCCTTGAAGCCAGAGAGGACAATGGGGAAAAACTCATAATCCCTCTCTCTTGTATCCCACAATTCCTCTCTCTCATATGTAAGACAGAGGCTCTGGGACAGAGTTCAGCTGAAAATTGAGAAGGGAGCATCAGTTCAGTTGAGGAGAAGCACTCTCTCGAAGGTGCAACCAGATTCATCTTCATCTCACACCACTGTGGTGGCTGGACTCCTGCACTTTCCCCACTGAGACCAAGCTGGTCTGAAAGACTCACCAGAAAGTTAGCCGAGCCCCAAGTGAAGGAGACAAGAGATTCATTCCATCTTTGTGCTGGCTGGAGGCAGAAGAAAGCAGAGGCAAAGGACAAGCTGCAAGTGCTCTTAGAACCAAGGAGAGAGAGAGAGAGAGAGGCCTCTAAGAAAGTTAACCGAGCTATATTGAAGGACACAATAAAAGATCTGAACTTTTATCACCTGGCTGCATTTGGATGATTATTTACTTTTAACTGAAACTAAGGCTACCTCCAGAAAACCATCATATTATATATTTTAAAGAAAAAAAAACACCAACAGTGATCCACATAGTAAAAGGTTTTAGTGTAGTCAATGAAGCAGAAGTAGATAGTTGGGGATTTTTATGACATTCCATTATTTGCTCCATAATCCAATGAATGTTAGCAATTTGGTCTCTAGTCCCTCTGCCTCTTGAAAAACCAGCCTGCTCTTCTGGTAATTCTCAGTTCACATATTGCTGAAATTTGAATTGAGGAACCTTAAGCATAATCCTGCTGGTTTATGCGTGAAATGAGTACAATGGTGGAGAAATTTTATATCAGGGCTTCTTAAACTTTTTCCATTTGTGACCCCTTTTTTTCCAAGAAATATTTATGTGACCCTAGGTAAATAGTTATATAAAATAAATACACAAATCAAAATTTACTTATAATAAATCACAAAGAAATTTATTTTAAAACAAATCATTAGTGTATATATATATAATTTTATCATTTATTAAAGATAAAAGTAAATTTGCATGCTAATGAGATGGATATACTCATTCATTATTACATAAAATCAAATATTGGTGGAATATTTGATTGATACCTTTTACTGTTGCCAAATTTTTTGAGACCCCGCCCCATATTCAATTATATGACTTCATATAGGATCACAACAGTTAAAGCTTTGCTCTATATGATCGGTTAAAAAAAGACCTGGAACTGAATATAGTTTGGATCATGAGCTTCTTATTGCAAAATTCAGATTTAAGTTGAAGAAAGTAGGGAAAGCTATAAGACCATATATGACATAAATGACTATAAGACCTAAATGACATCCCTTATGAATATGAAGTAGAAATGATTTAAAGGATTAGATCTGGTAGATAGAGTGCCTGAAGAACTATGGACAGGAGTTCATAATACTATAATGAGGTGCACCAAAAGACTTTCCAAAGGAAAAAAAAAAAAAGGAAGAAGGCAAAATGGCTGTCTGATGAGGCTTTTAAAATAGCTGAGGAGAGAAGGAAAGTGAAAGGGGAGAAAGGGAAAGATACATCTAACTGAATGCAGATTTCCAGAGAATAGCCAGATGAGATAAAAAGGTTTTCTTAAATGAGCAATACAAAGAAACAGATGAAAATAAGAGAAGGGGAAAGACAGAAAATGTCTACAAGAAAATTAGATATTTCAAGCTAATGTTTTATGCAAAAAAATGTGCATGATAAAAGACAAAAATGGTAGGGATTTAACAGATTAAGAAGAGGTGGGCGAATCCACAAAAGAACTATACAAGAGAAATCTCAACATCAATGATAACCACTGTGGTGTGGTTACTGATCTAGAGCCAGACATCCCAGAGATTGAAGTCAATTGAGCTTTAGGAAGCATTGCTAATAATAAGGTTAGTGGAGGTGATAGAATTCCAGCTGAGCTATTTAAAACCCTAAAAGATGATCTTGTTAAAGTACTGTACTCTGTATGACAGCAAATTTGGAACACATAACAATGGCCACTGGATTGGAAAAGATCACTTTATGTCTTAATCCTAATAAAAGGAAAAAAAAAAAGAAAAAGTAGAGAGAGAGACAGAGACAGAGAGAGAGAGTGAGAGAGAGACAGAGAGACAGAGACAAAGAGAGACAGAGAGACAGAGATAGAGAGTGAGAGACAGAGAGACATAGACAAAGAGAGAGAGACAGAGACAGAGAGAGACACAGAGAGAGAGACAGAGACAGAGAGAGACACAGAGAGAGAGACAGAGAGACAGAGACAAAGAGAGAGAGAGAGAGACAAAGAGACAGAGAGAGAGAGAGAGAGAGGAGAGAGAGAGAGAAACAGAGAGAGAGAGAGAGACAGAGACAGAGACAGAGAGACAGAGAGAGAGAGACAGAGAGAGAGAGAGAGAGAGAGAGAGAGACAGAGAGAGACAGAGAGAGAGAGAAAGAGAGAAAGAGAGAGAGAGAGGAGAGAGAGAGAGAGAGAGAGAGAGAGAGAGAGAGAGAGAGAGAGAGGAGAGGGAGGGACCGGGGGGAGTTAGACTAGATGATTTCCAAAGTTTTCTCTTTTGTTAAATGCAATCATTCCATGAATCCATGAGAAAAGGTAAGGGTCTTATGGCACCACGGTCCTTGGAGTTTCATGACAATAGCACCATAGATTGATCTCAGAGCTTGGATCACTGAGGGATCCTGGGAGCCCTGTACATCATCCCTCAGTGGCCTATTGTTTTCTCCTGGGTACCAAGTTCCTAAACTCTCAAACTGGTGATGATTGTACCCAACCGGTATTCTCTGCCTTCTGGGCAATCTTGTGGGACACTTGAGATCAATAGCGATGCTGGCTTGGCCAACCTCCTCAGCAGCAGATTTCTGTGTCCTACCCACTCACAACTAAATGGAACTCCAGCTACCAGAGTACCTTGTTCTGACTTCAGGTTTAGACCTGAACCTCCAAAAAAGCTGTCACCAGACGGGATAAGCGAGGACAACAAGTAACAGCCCTCGAGAGCTCCCACAGCAGAGTGTTGGGTGAGACCAGGACCACCTGGGATACAACAAAGGCCTGGGGAACTGCAAAACAAGGAAATTTGAGGGCTGAACTTAGAGAAGAGCTTTTCCCACACAAACACAAAAGAGACGAGCAGTTTTTTAAATGACAGACAATATAGGGGGAGGCAATATATTTAAAACCCATATCAGTTGTTAACAGACCATAAAAATACGGCTCCATTAATCTATGCTGTCTGTCATGACTCGGATGGGTAAGGGAGCAGCTGTGGGAACCCGCGTTTTCCTCCTGCATCCTCCTATGACACGTGAACAAATACATCTCAATTTATTTGGATAAGAACAAATAGAAATATTGTTTTCTCTTTCCCTCTCGTTTCATCATGAATGGGTATCAAGTCTCTACAGAGAATGTGTGAGGGTGTCTGTGGGTGGGAGACTGCATAAAAGCCTGTGAATATGAAGATATAGAAAAAGGCATATATGTGTATATGGATGCAAGTGTAGAATAGTGTTTGCTAGCATGTCCGAACATGTCTATGTGTGCAAACTGGTATCTATACACGTGTTCATGTATGAGTGCAAATGTAACATGCGTGTATATAAATGGGCATTTGTGTCTCTGTGTTAAATGGTATGTTCATGAAAAGGACCTGGGGTGAGTATACCTAAATATATGTGAGAAGTTATATGTCTTAACGTGTCTCAATGACCATATTTATGTGTTCATATACAATTTTTGTGTCTCTGAATATGAATGTAAATGTTTCAATCTATATGTGAGGGTGTGGTGATAATCAAATTAACAAGCACTTATTAGTTACCTACTGGTTGCCAGGCAATGTGTTAAGCACTAAGGATACCAAGATAGGCAAAAAGAACACCCCCTGCCCTCAGGGGGTATAGTCTATGGAAGAATGTGAATGCATGTGTGCCTGTGTGAATGGAACTGTGAGCACAAATGTGTATGCACTTGTATGTATGTATGTATGAGCCTTCATCTTCATGTGCATATTTTTAGACAAGTGTCTCTGGGTCTGTGTTAGTATATAGTATTTTCTTTTTGCTATATAGATGGCTTGGGGGCAAGTGGCTGCCTATTATCCTTTGATCTGGGAACTTGGGAAATGATCCCCAGGACTTTTTCTTCCAGAATTCAGAGTCCTTTGGAATAAGGTTCAAGCTAGTGAAAGTCCCCCGCACATGTGTCTCAGAAGTTCAGGACCTCCTGGAAAACAGATTAGTAGAGAGGGCGCTGAGGGCGGTGTCTGGAGGCCTGGGCTTGATCGTTTTTAGGAGTTTAACTGGAGAGGAGAATTTTAAAGAAAATAATTTAGCCTTTCAGATGTTCCAGAGAATACTTGAGTATTGCCAATAGTCAGTAAGTTGTATATGTGCGTGGGTGTGGGGGACACTGTAGGGACAACTGTGTTTGAAGAAGGTTTTTTAGTCCTTGATTATAAGTATAAGAAAGAGTCCAAAATGTGAGGTCAGGAGATGTAAGTCCAAACAGACCCCTGACCCCAGCTGCATGGATGTGAGCAATTCACTTCATCTCTTTGAATTTGAGTTTCTTTTCTATAATATGGGGAGAGTAACATTCACACTGCAAATGCTTTATAACCATCAAACACCATTGAAATATATATTATTATTACTCTTTCTTTATCTGACTTAAAATAGATAAGATCCTAAACAGACACCCAGGGCTGGAAATGACTTCAGAAGCCATCAAGTTAAACCCATCCCTGAACAGGGATTCCCTTCTATAAAACCTTTGATTGAATTGTCATCCAGTCTCCATTGGTAGTTCTTGAATAAAGAGAAATCTACTCCCCCCAAATTGGGATAGTGCTAATGATTAGAAAGTTACTCCTCCTATCAAATTTAAGACCCCTTCATCAATTTCCAGCTGTTTCTCCTTGTCTTGACTCTCTAGGGTCAAGCAGAACAAATCGAATTCATTTTTCACAAGTCAGTCCTCCCAATGCTTGAATACTTCCTATCATGTCACCCTTTTGCCCCTCCCAAATCTCCTGTTGTCAATGTTAAACGTTCCCAGCTCTTTCAAACAGTCTTTGCCTGGTGTGGTGTCCAGACCTCTCATTTTCCTAGCTGCCCTTCTCTGGATTGGCTCCAGCTTATTAATGTCCTTCCCCAAACTCCCAAGTTCGAGCTCAAACAAAATCAACAAATATTTGAGGCTTTCTAAAGAAAGACCTCTGGACAGGGGCCAGAAGACCTGAGTTCTCCATCACTGATTTATGGTTTAACTTTGGGCAAACCTATTTCCCTCTCTAGAACTGAATTTTTCCATGTACAAAGTAAAGGGATCAGAGGAGCTGATCTCTAAGATTTTTTTTTAACAGGAGGTCTGTGCTTTTTATTGGGGTCTGTGTCTTTCTTTCCATGACTCATCCCTCCCTCCTGATCCTCTCCAATGATGCTTTCTACATACCCAGCTCTGTGCTTCAGTGGGCCTGAGGAAGAGAGATACAAGAGTGTACTAGACCTTAGCCTTGCCTTTGAAGAATCTGAGATTTGGCAAAGGATGATGGGAGAGGTGGAAGGGACCTCCCAAACCCTCTAACTCAGTCCTCCCATTTTACAGATGAAGGAAGGGAGGTCCAGAGACAGTTGGCTTGCCCCAAATCATCCAGTTAGTAGATGTCAGAGCTAGGATTCTAATGAGGGGATATAGTCTGAATATTGCTCTCTTTAATTCCTCAGGCTGTCTCAGGGGGCATCATTGGAGAGGATCAGGAAGGTGGTCCTAGGTGGGATGAATAATGGAAAGAAAATTACAGACTCCAATAAAAATACCAGAAAATCAGTGGAGTTAGAGCTATGAGTAACTTAAGAGTTTATCCAGTCCAACTCTTTTTCTACATATTTATAGTAAAGTGATCTGACTGAGATTGGAACCCAGATCTTTGACCTCCAAACCCAGGGCTCCCTAGGATACCATGAATTGGGGGTCAGCTAAGCCTTATTTCTACTCCCAGAAACCTTACGCTTAGCATGATGTCTGGTAAACAGTAGGTGTTTAATAAATGTTTGTTGATTTATGAGCCTAGCTCAACCTTTATCAGCCATTCAGCAGGTGACAGCCTCTTAGACTAAGATTAACTGTCCTCATATCCCCAGCCCCCAGCCCAGCCCTTCTGTGGGTAGCTTTGCCTAGTGTGGAAGACAAAACGAGATCAATTACTCTAGGAGGCCCCTGCACAGATGTTGCCAAGAAGGAACATCTGGCCAATCTTGCTGGCATCTGGCAGGGAGCTGTGCTTCCAATGGATTACAGCAATGGTGGTAGGGACCGGTGCTGTCCACTGCCAGCTCCCTGTTCTTCACCATCTGCTGCCCGGCTGGTGTCTCCCTGTGGCTTCAACCCCTGGCGACCACTCAGTCTCCTCAGTCATCTACTGGATGGCCAGAGAGAAAATATGCCTGCTCCCTGCAAAGAAGCGGGTTAGCTGGGCAGCCTGTCACCTGGATAACAACTTCCTAAGAGATTCTTCATCCTCCCCTTCTCTCCACTACCCCTACGTCGTTTATGTGCTGACAGAACTCTCCTCCTAAAGCCAGGAAACCTCTTCCCTGTTCAGAGAAAAAAGTCTGAGATCTTTATGTTAGCCCAGTATCCCTCCTTAGTTTTATCTCCCCCTCCCATCCCCTACACCGACACTGGGGATCCTTATAGGACTGGGAGTGAGGAGAAACTTGATGTCGGCTGCTCCAACCCCCTCATTTTATAAACCGGGAAACTGAGGCCAGAGAGAAGCGATTTGGACAGCACTGTGTTTGTATTAATAAAAGCCACGGAGAGATTCAAAGATACATGTTCTGACTCTACCTCTCCCTTGCTTCCATGTCTCTGAGGATCACAGGATATCAGGGGACAGTGAGGGGAATGGGAGAGGCAATAATTTCCTTTCTAGAGCATTTTAAGTTTTATCAATGTCCCCCGAGAGTGAGTCACGTGGGCATTACAAGCCCTACCATTACAGGGAAGGAACCTGAAGCTAGAGGGAACGAGTAACTAACTTAGCCAAGGTCATACAGTTTGTAAGTGTCAGACCTGAAGTTTAAACCTGAATCTCCCCTGACTCCCAGTCGAGGGCTGTTTCCATGACAATGAGCTGCCTCTTGGGGACCACTGATCAGCTCATTTGCTTTGCTTGATGGTCTGAGCATCAGGCTGTTTTAGTACCACCCTGAGTGGGCTCTTTTATTCTTCCCTTGGCTGCCTCCTTGTGTTCCTGCCCCAACCCCAGCAGGATGGCATTCCTCTTACCAGCAGCTATAGGACAAGGGACCTTCCCCTGACTGGGCAAGAGGGCAAAGCATCTTAGAATTCAAGCTAGAAGGGATCATAGAGGTCACCTAATTTGATCCCTCATCTTAAAGCTGAAAATCTAAGGATCATAGAGAATAAGTAATTTGCTCATGGTCATATAGATGGTGAATGAGAGCCAGAATTGGAGGGTGGGCCCATGGGACGAGGGGAGCCCCTGAACCTCATCACATGGACTCCAAATTCAGCTTTAATTGGGTTTTAATTATCAAGAAGAAGGAAGTCAACTATAATGGTTATGAAACTGAGCATCCAGCCCCTGGGTTAAGGTCTCTCTTATATCATGGTGGAATGGGGCAGAGGAAGAGCAAATTATGTCCTGATTTTAAAAAGGGGGAGTCCTCTGTCAAAAAAACCAAGAATTAAAAAGTTAAAAACATTAATAACAATGATAATAGCTAGCATTTATAGTTACTATTCATCTTTTGTTCTCAAAGAGGGCCAATGACATCAGCAGACAGATGTCTTCGCTTGCAAGTGAATTAGATTCAAGAGAGGCAGTGTCATGCTAAGTCATCAACAGCCTCACTCTAAAGCTCCAGGGTCCCTGGGGTTCAGCAGCAAGACATAGGTCAAGAGAACTGGCTATGGCCCCACGTGCAGGAAGACCCTGGCCCTTTTAAGGTCTCTCCTAAGTCTGTTTCTTTGAGGCAACATCCATTCAATGATTAAGGCTAGGTAAGAGCTGAGGCAAAACATGACTCTGCCTTCCAAAAGAATCAACCTGAGAAGGGAAGAGCCTCAGTGTTACTGGTCAGAACAGAAACAATTCCTAGCTAACATTTATGTAATACTTCAAGGTGTGTGACGTACTACACATGTTACCTCATTTGATCCTCACAGAAACAACCTATGAGGTAAGTGCTATTATTATCCTCATTTGGCAGATGAGAAAACTGAGGCTGAGAGAGACTGAGTGACTTGCCCAAGGTCACACAACTAGTAAGTCATCTAAGCCATCCCCACCTGAAAGGAATCTTAATGAGAACATATCCAATAAATGTTTATCCTCTGCCTGAAGGTTTCCAAAGAATGGGAAGTCTTTAGTGCCCTAGGCAGCCCACCCAACTTTGGGGCTGCTCTAACTGTTATGAAATTAGGGTAACTTGATAGCACAGGGGATAGAACAGTAGCCCTGAAATAAGTTCAAATCCAGCCTCAGACCCTTACTAGCTGTGTGACCCTGGTCAAGTCACTTAACTCTACTTGCCTCAGTTTCCTCATCTGTAAAGTGAACTGGAAAAGGAAATGAAACTCCAATATTTTTGCCCAGAAGATCCCAAATGGGATAAAAAAGAATCAGAAATGACTTATTGACCAAAAAAAATATCTTCTGAACATCCAATCTTCATGTGCTTCTTTGCAACTTGGACCCACTGTTTTGTCCTTAGGGGCCAAACAGAACAAAGCCAATCTCTTTTTCATATAATAAACCCTTCAGATACTTGTAAACAGCTAACATATCATCACCATCATCATCATTGTCTCATCTTCTTTCTTTCTTTCTTCTTCTTCTTCTTCTTCTTCTTCTTCTTCTTCTTCTTCTTCTTCTTCTTCTTCTTCTTCTTCTTCCTCCTCCTCATCCTTTTCCTCCTCCTCCTCTTCCTCTTCTTCTTCCTCTTCCTCTCCTTCTTCTTCTTCTTTTCTAAACATGCTCAATTCCTGACTTTGATCTGTATGATATGGACTTCACCATCCTGGTTGCCCTTCTCTGAACACCTTCTAAGTTTAGGGGTTGTTTTTTATCTAATAACAGCTTTTTATTTTTCAAAATACTGGCAAAGATAGTTTTCAACATACATCCTTGCAAAACTCTGTGCTCCAAATTTTTCTCCCTTCCTCTTCCCCTCCCCCTCCTCTAGACAGTAAATAATCCAATATAGGTTAAACATGTGAAATTCTTCTAAACATGTTTCCACATTTATAATTCTGCATAAGAAAAATCAGATCAAAAGGGGAAAAATGAAAAAGGAAAAAACAAGCATAGCTTAAGGGTTCTTAACAACATTTTGTCCTGAACCTTCCCTTTAGCAGTCTGGGGAAATTGAAGGATTCCTTCTCTGAATAATGTTTTAAAATACATAAAATGAGGCATGCAAAGGAAACCAATTATAATGAAATATAGTTTTCAACATATTCTTTAAATACATGGTAACAGATCACAAATTAAGAGCTTCCATTTCAATGTTCTTCATAAACTTTGGTGCTCATATCTGAGCATAATACTTGAAACCAGTTTGTGTTTTATCCACTGCGCCACCAAGGTCAGTATCCAGGTCTGTGGAGGGCAAACTGCAGTGGAATCATCACCTCATTTTTGGCTATTTAAGCCACAGTCTAGTAGATGGGGCTATTACTGGATACTTGAATCTGGTCTAACTTTCTTCCTAACTAACGTCCTTCCTTAGTTCAGGAAAAGACAGGTATTTCCCTCTGCTCAAAACTTGGCAGGGACAGTTCCTGGCTGAAGATGCCCTGGATTTCACCTATTCCTTTTTAAACTTTCTTCCCTCTTTGAAGCCCAGAAAAGAACCTGGATAGTCTGAATAGCCATAGATTTAAAACTGGATAGTCTTGATAGGCATAGATTTAAAACCAGAAAGGACCTTAGGCTTCCTTCTCCCTCATTAAACCCAAAGCCCTAATTGCATTCTAAAGAAATGGAAGTCCAGAAAAGGAAAGCTCTTGCCCAGGTTCTCACAGAAACTAGATTTCACCAATTTCTAAATTTGTTGTTCTTCCTACTAAATCATGTTGTCTCTACTCTTAGTTCTGCTAAAGACTCCCTGTGAGTTCTTGTTGAGATCTCTGGACCTCAGCTTCCTAGTCTGGCAAATGATTTCTTCAATAAAGGGTGAATTCATATTCCTCCTTTAAAGCTCATCTCCAATGCTAATTCCTCCAGAAAGCTTCCTCTGATCTTCTCTCATTTGTAAGGATCTTCTCCCTCAGCCCAACCTCACCAATGCTTTGTCCCCTCACCAATTCATATTTCTATTATTTTTACAGTTAACAATTAACTACTTTTATAGACAAATGATCCAATTGTTAAGATCCTACTATGTGCCAGGAACTGTGTTAGGAGTTGGAAATATAAAGACAAAGCCAAAATAATTCTTTTCCTCAAAAAAGCTTATATTCCATTGCAGGGAAGCAGTACATGCAAGGACACTTAAATACAAATTGTATACGAAGTAATGTCCAGAGGGAAGGCACATGTTAGATAGGAAGGGCAGCTTGTTAACAATAGAACAAGGATTCCATTGGGCACAATGGTAGAGTAAGGCAGAGAGGAATGGGAATAGGGGAGTGAAAGCGTTGAGGAGGATTGGCAGGAGAAGCTTGTCAAGGATGGCTTGAGTTATGCAGTAGGCAATTCAGAATCACAGAATTGTGAGTGCAGTCACAGGGCAGCAGAGAAATCTGCTTCCAGTATTACTAGAAAGATATACTCAAGAACTATATATATATATATATATATATATATTAGTGGGATTTCAGCAGAGGGAATACCCAGCATTGATGGGCTGAAGTTTAGTTCTCTGTGTTTTCGTCTTAACCTCCCTATTAGGCTGTAAGATTCCCCCCAGGGATGGGGGTCAGGTTTTAACTAAACTTTGTATCACCCCTTTCACTGACACAGAACCCTGCACATACTATATTCCCCATCAATTCTTGTTGAATTGAAAAACATCCACTATAAGGAGGTCAAATTGGGTAATTTTTAAGGGCTTTTCCAGTTTAGCCAGCCCATGTTCTTTGTTCTAAGGTCCTAATCTCCTCTGGCATTTTATGTTCTAAAGGCCCTCCAAACTCTGACACCATACATTCTAAAGCAACACCCCCTCCCTGTTCTGACAATTTGTGTTCCAAAAGCCCTCTCAGCTCTGAAAACCTGTCTTAAGGTACCTCTCACTCTGACATTCTGTTTCAAGAGCTCTCCCAGCTCTGACATCTCCTGTTCTAAGATCCCATCCAGTTTTGTGTTCTAAAGTCCCTCCCAGTTCTGGCAATTTGTATTCTAAAGTTTCTTCCTTTTCTGATATTTTCATGTTTTAAATCCTTCCAAATGCTAACATTCTATGCTCTAAGGTCTGTTCTAGCTCTGATTTTCTATCTAATCTCTAAGACTAACATGGGAATCAGGTGGAGACGAAGTAGAGCAAATACTACTTAGAGGAAATAAAAGTCTGTTTATCCCAGTACCCAATAACTGCTTTAGGCAGCATAGCCAGGACTTCAGAGGGCGGTCTGGCAAATGAAGGAGCTTGCCTTAGGCTGAGTGGGTGGGAGGTGACCAGCAGCACTCGTCTCCATGGTACCACAAGAGTGGGTTTCCTTGGAAGATGGATTTCCTTTTTTTCAGGCCATGGGCCTTTAAGGGAGCCATGGAAACACGGGTGGCCTTCGGCAGCCATACCTCATGCCCATAATTTCGTAGAATATCAGAGCTGAAAGGAGCCTTAGAATCCAACCTCTTCGTTTATGAACTGAGGCCCAGAGAAGGGAAAGGATTTCTCACAGGCCAGATAGAAAGTCCAATGGCACAGCCAGGCACGGATCCAGGGCTTTCTCCTTTGCCCCCTACTAATCTCATAACTTCATGTCTTTAGAGATGGAAGGGCTCAGAGACTTTCTAAATCCAATCTCCCCATTTTACAGGCGAGGAAACTGAGGTTTAGACAATAACTTGGTCAGGGTGACTCAGTACCTGTCAGAGGCAAGATTTGAATCTGCATCTTCCTGAATTTTAAGTCCAGCACTACTTCTACTACACCCATGTTTCTCAAGCCACGGTCCGTAGACCCCAGGGAATTCTCCCAGTGGATATGTGAGATCAATACTATTTTCACGGTAATCTCAAAATATTTCATAAACATATCAAGATGTTTCAATTTCTAATACACTAAATGCTGATTGATGGTTACTGACATAAAAACTCTTGGGGGAGCAGTCTGATCCTCGATAATTTTTAAGAATGTAAAGGGGTCCCGAGTTCCCTAAGTCTCCTTTGTTAGTTGATGAAAAAACATGACTGGGTCTTGCTTGACTGGGTGTTCAATGCTGACTCCAGGAAGGGTAGTAAGAGAAGGAATCCAAGGTCATGTACTCAGGGAGTGTAAGAGAGTGTAAGTGACCTTGGAAATCGTCCAGTCTCCTTCACTTGCCAGGACCCACAATCCTACCAACAGGGGTAGAAAGCTGAGGGTTCTTATGGCCCAAACAGCCAAGATTGTAGAGAATCAGTGACCTCCACTGGACTCAGGAGGGTCAGGAGTGGGATGGGAGCCGGGGGCTGCTTTGTGATTAGAGATATCAGGGCCAGTGACCCACAGGAGACTCACAGAGAAGTCCCAGTGAGTTCATATTTATAGAAGGTTACTAAAATGTTACATTTCCCTGAGAAACTGTTAAGGAGTTTTCATCCCTGGCTTCATTTGCTTTATTACAATTGTACAAAGGAGAACAACATAATAACTCACTGTAATCTCATAGAATTGAGCAAGACTATAATTTTTTTTATTAATTGTTTTTTCTAGTTATATATTAACTTTTTAAAATACACATTTCTTTATGAAACACATTGGGAGAGAAAAATCAGAATAAAAGGGAAAAACCATAAGAGGAAAAAAAACAGAAAAAAGAAGTGAACATAACATGTGTTGATTTACATTTAATCTCCATAGTTATTTCTCTGAATGTAGATGGCATTTTCTATCTAAAGTTCATCGGGCTTGCCTTGGAAGGATTGTAAATTTCTTCTCCACCCCCCCCCCCAACTGACACATGAAGTTCAATATCAGTGTGATGGGCATTTACTTCCATATTTTTAATGAAATTTTGATCGTTTCCTTCTATCTCAATTGATCTTCCAACATCTGGATGCATGTCTTATTGAGGGGCTCTCCTGCTCCTCACTACCATGCTCCCTCTTTTTAAAAAGATGTTTTACTCTCACCAATTACATGTTAAGGCAAATTTTAACATTTTTTTTAAGTTTTGGGTTTCAAATTCAATTCTTCCTTTTTTCTGTCCCTTTCCCCCTCCCTAAGAAGGTAAGAAATATGATGTAAATCATACATGTCATGCCCCTTATAGTCTTCTTTAGATTGTAAGCTCTTTGAGAGAGGCCCTGAGACAGTCATGTATCCCTAGAGTCAGTGAATGAAATTCCCATAGCGCATGCCTAGTGAAAATTGGGGAAATCGAATTGAATTTATTTAGAACATAGAATTTCAGAGGTAGAAGGGACCCAAAGACAGAGAACATAGGATTTTGGAGCTGGGAGACTCCTTTGAGATCATTGAAAACAGGTTTCTAATCATTTTTTGTGTCCTGGTCCCCTTTGACAGTATGATGAAGCCTAGGGACTCCCTAGGAGCAACTTTGTGGTACAGTGGATAGAGTACTGGGTCAGGAGTCAGGAAGAACTGAATTCAAATCCAACTTCAGATATTTCCTAGGTGTATGATCCTGGGCACTCAGCCTCTGACCGCCTCAATTTCCCAACTGTAAAATAGGGATAATAATAGCATTTACTTTCCAGGGTAGCTGTGAAGATCAAATAGAATAAGATTTGTAAAATAGTACAATTCCTGGAATACAGTAGCTACTCAGTAAATGCTTTTTTCCTTCCTTTTCTGGTCCTTCTTGCTATTAGTATCTTCCCCCAACCCCCACTCTTAGGGACCTTGCACTTGTTTTGAACTTACCTTTTTATGTACATACTGCATAAATGCAGATGAAGCTGTTTCTCTTTTGTCTTTGTATCTTCAATGACAAGCACATAAAAACTTAAATGCTTATTAATGGATTGATTGAATGAATGGACAGGAATTCAGTTATGGTGCTCAGTACTGCTTCTTCACCAAAGACCCTCAGTCAAAGTAGGGTTGGAGGATGCTGTCTGACTCTATCCTTCAGTTCTTTCTGGGGCTTTCTTTTCTTTCTCCCTCCCTCCCTCCCTCCCTCCCTTCTTCCCTCCTTCTCTCCCTCCCTTCCTCTCTCCCTCCCTCCCTTCCTTCCATCCTTCCTTCCTTCCTTCCATCCTTCCTTCCTTCCTTCCTTCCTACCTTCCTTCCTTTTCTTCCTCTTCCCTCCTTTTCTTCTTCTCTCCTACCTTTTACCATGTCCAAAAGCTATAAGAAATACAATTACATGGGACATTTAATCATGCTCATAATTGTGCTCCAGCACACTTTCTTAATAAGGTTTGCAAGATACTATATATACTTTATTTGATTCTCACAATAGTCCTCTAAGATATGTACTATTGACCCCATTTTATTTATTTTAACTTTAAATTTATTTTTTTCCAGTGGCCAAATATCTATTTTTTTCCTTCCTCTATTAAAAAAAAGAAAACAAATGCTTGTAATAAACATGCATAGATAATGAAAGCAAATTCCCACTTTGTTCAGGTTCAAAAAATATGTCTCATTATACACTTGGAGTCTATCATCTCCCTGTCAGAGGGTGAGAATAACTTTATCATTAAGCTCTCTGGATTTGTGATTGGTCATTGCATTGATCAGAACAGAGTTCTTAAGACTTTCAAAATTGTTCGTCTGCACGATGTAATTATTGCACAAATTGCTCTCCTGGCTTCTGCTCACTTTACCTTTTTATCAGTTCATATAAATCTTATCAGATTACTCTGAAAGTATATCATCATTTCTTTTAGTTCAGTAGTAGTTATTACATTCACATACCATAATTTGTTCAGCCATTCTCCAATTAATGGCCATTCTCTTAAATTCCAGTTCTTTGCTACTATCAAAAAAGTAATTCTGGTTTTGTACTGTACATATGGATCCATTTCCTTTTTCTTAAATCTCTTTTAGGTCTAAGTTTAATGGCGGTATTGCTGGGTATGTGTGGTTTAGTAACTTTTTTGGACATAGTAGCAAATGACTGTATACTTCATTGACATATTAATGTTCCTATTTTCCTGATACCCTTTTAATATTTGCCATTTTCCCTTTTTCTCATCTTTACACGTACATACACACATATAGGAACACATGCATATGAAGCTGATTCTCATTAGCCATCAAAAGGTCCCAGGACAAGCCCCATTTGGCCATTTTTTGGGTCCAAATTGACTCAGATTGAATGTAAATGGCAATCACTTTTGCTTTGATCAGAAACCTTGAGGGTTTTCCCCTCTAAGACTTATTTGTTTGTTTTCTGGCTTATTTATTTATTTGTTCATTCATTCATTTATCTATTTACTTGTTTGTTTGTTTATTTATTTAATTATTGGCTAGGTGAAAGAGGAGATTTTTTTGCTTCTACTGCTACCTAGCTTTAATCACTGAATTGCTGTGCTCTCAATCAAACTGAGAACTGTTGAAGACCTTAGCTTAAATAAGCTAGATTTCCCATTTCATCCAGGGATATTTCTAGTTGTCTTTATCTAGAGCTGGTCACTGGACCCAGATGGCTCTGGAGGGGAAAGTGAGGCAGGTGACCTTACACAGCCCTTCCTCATTTCAATTCACTTGTATGTCATGGTATCACCTCCTTGATGTCATGGGCCTCTTTGAGAATGAAGGACAAGCAACAACATCCTTCCCTCCCTCCCTCCCTCTCTCTGTCTTCCTTCCTTTCCTCCCTATTTCCTTTCCTTCCCTACTTCCTTTCCTTCCTTCCTTCCTTCCTTCTTTCCTTCCTTCCTTCCTTCTTTCCTTTCTTCCTTCCTTCTTTCCTTCCTTCCTTCCTTCCTTCCTTCCTTCCTCCTTCCTTCTTTCCTTCTTTCCTTCCTTCCTTCTTCCTCCCTCCCTCCCTCATTTCCCTCCTTCCTTCCTTCCTTCCTTTCTTTCTTTACATGAAATTCCTAGTTGATCATAGGTCATAGATTTAGAAGAAAAAGAAATCTTAGTCCAATTTAATCCAATTGTCTCATTTTAGAGATGAAAAATCTAAGGTCCAGAGAGGTCAGGCAGCTTTCAAATGTCACACAGAAGTAAGAGGCTTAAGTAAGGTGTGAGGAGGAAGGAAAAACAGAAGTTGAATCTTGTCAGGAGAGCACAGAATGGTAGATCTAGAAAATCCTTTAAAATATAAAACATCAAAGCTGAAAGAATCAATAGCTTAAAACAGAGTTCCAAAGCTGGAAGGAACATTAGCATGTAAAATGTCAAAATTGGAAAGGAGCTCAGAGACCATCTAACACATAACTTGTTTTACAAGTGGGGAAACTGAGGCCAGAGAAGGGGGAAAACTATGCCTGAGGCAGGCAGATCTACCATCAAACTTCAACCCCATCTCAACATTCAGGCTACCTCCTGCTTGTTTCCTCGGGAAAGAGCCTTTATTTCTATGGATATGTTGTTATCTTTTGTATGAGTGTACCTAAGTGACAGATGATGTCTATTTCCACCAGCCTTGATGAGGGGCTGGGACTAAGCAGGGTGACTGTCGCCTTGAGCCTTGTGATGTGAGTCCAGGGCAATCCTGATGAGGAGGCAGCTGCCAACATGGCAGGATGTGAAGGAGCTTGAGGCAGAAACACTGAGTTACAGCATGATGGATTCAACTAAGCAAACATTTAGTAAATCTCTGCTTGTGTAGGGTTCTTTGCTCAGCATTGAGCGTATAAAGATGAAAAATGACACAGTTCCTGCCCTCAAGGAGCTTACAGTCTGCTGGTGGCAGGAGTGTGTGACATGTACATAATAAATAAATGTATTACAAGGTAGAGAAGCCTTTTAGGGGCCAAAGAGACACAAAAGAGACATTCTCTAGGAAGTTCTGAGAGAGAAATGATTTTCTGTAGGAATAAGGTAATACTCCATAGGAGAGATAGAACTTAGGAGATCTGAAGGAAAAGAAAGATTCCAATAGACAGAGATGAGCAAAAAGTGTCATCTAGGCATGGGGCCTGCCCTCAAAGGTAAATGCAGAGGGGTGGGAAATGACAGGACAAAATGAACGATTGACTGTTGAATTTGGTTTGAATTCAGAGCATATAAAATAGAATAATAATTCATAAGGCTGAAAGAGACAGATTGCAGCTCTAAGAGACAAAATGGAGAGTGTGTGTTTTATTCTAGAGGCAACAGGGAGCCATTGAAGATATATATGATTTTTAGTATGAGAATGACATGTTCAGATTAGTGTTTTAGGAAGATAGAGAATGGAGCCAATTAGCAAGCAATTATCATAGTCTAGTCAAGGAATGCCGAATATCTGAGTTTGGGTGGAGAATGTATGAGAAAGAGCTGTTAACTAAAAGTATGTCTAGAATGATTTATGTACACATACATACATATGTGTATGTATATGAAAATAAATACAGACATACATATATTCGTGTCAAATGGGTGGTATGGGAAAGGGAAGAAAAAAGAAATTTATATGATAATTTTATTATATATTTAAAAGGAACAAGTTCTATATAATAGATTTGCGGCTTCATGGGTAATCATTTTTTATTAAACAATATTATGAAAATGTTTGTTTTATTCCACAAATTAAAAATAAACTTAATTTTAATAGTTTTTTTTCTAAATACATGCAACAAATAAAACAAATTTAATTTTTTTTAAAAATGAGATGGATCTAAGAAAGATTTCAGATGTAGAATGGTCATGATTTTGTGATTTGTGGGGATGAAAAAGAAAGAAAACCCAATAGGTCAGATATATCTGAAGTTAGGATCTGGAAATAGAAAAATGGTAGTATTTTCAATAGAAAAGGGATGGGACTGGAAAAAAATGAAAGTATTTGTAATAGAAAAGGGGAAATTGGAAGAAAGAGAAGTTGAAGGAAAGGTGATGAGATTTGTTTTGACCATAGGGAGTTTGAGATGCAAATGATACTTGGAGATATCTAGAAGGGCACTGGAGCTATGGGACACCCAGGGAAGAGAATTATACTTCAATGTCATGTGCATGAAAGTATTAATTAACTCACTGGAGCAAAGAGGTCATCAATGAAGAGAGAAGAAATGAAGGGCCAGATCATCCCAAAGCCCTGTTTGAGGAGACCTAGACTTTTTTTTTTGGTTGTTGCAACAAACAACCTTTCTGCTGTTTGGCAACCCAGTCCTTTACCTTATCTAAAACCTTCAGATCTTCCTTTCAGGAAACTTCCAGCTTCCCAAAAAATTGGAACTTCTCCACCCTCAGAGATGAGAAATGATTCACACACACCTGAATGAGATCATGTCCCTCCATGAATCTAACTGGCCTTGCTGAGCAGTCCTGTTGTATGAGATGACCCAAATGTACCCACAGTGACCTGAGAAGAAGGAACAGAACTTGGAAGAACAGGATGCCATATCTGGAGGGAGTCCATTGTGAGATCATTGGTTTCCTTTCTCCTTCTGTTCATATCATTTATGGCTCAGCATCCTCTGATGGCAAAGTGGTTTTCCAATTGGATCTTTGGGTCACTGGTGACTGTAATCCCAATATCTGTGCTTTTCCAGTTAAATACCTTTTTTTACCGATAGAGAATTATAGATCTAGAGTTGAGTGACACTTGAGAGGGCATCTGATCCAACCCCCTCATTTTACAGATGAGGAATTGATTACACGGGGAGAAAGTGGAGGAACACAAGTTCTCTGCCTCCAAATCCAGAGCTCCCTCCATTATACCACATTACCTTTTAGATAGGAAACATAAAAGAGTTCTTGCTTATAGCATCATTGGCTTAGTCTGACTCTTCTGTGGAACTAAGATTCTAAAAGCAGCTGCAAGAGACTGGGTCAGGAGTCACTTGCGTAGAGGTGACATTGGAAACCATGGCAGCAGCAATTGTGTGGAGAGAGAGAAGAGGCCCAGGATTAAGTCTTGGAGGGCATATATCCAAGGTCAGAGGGAAAGAGAAAGATGCTGGACCTAAGAAGCAGTGTGGTCAGCTTGGTAGGAGGAGAAATAGGGGAGAACAGCATTCCCAGAAGCCATGAGACTGGGGAGGAGGGACTGTTCAGGAAGAGTTGCTGGTAAACAGCTGCGGAGAAATAAAGGAGGCTGGGGACTGGGAAAGAGCCATGGAATTTATTTATTCATCTTAAAAACAAGTTGTATTGGTGCCCTTTGTTTTTATGTCACAGTCATTTCTGGAAATATCATTCCCTTCCCCCCCAGACTGAATCTTCCTGTGTAACAAAGAAAGCCATTAAGCAAAAGCATCTGAAAGGATAAGTGTTTGAAAATGTATATGACATTCTGCCCTAACAATCCTTGGCCTCTCTTCTTTGTGGAGGGAGGCATGTTTCATTATCTAGTCTCCAGAACCATTATTGGTTTTTCAATTACTCAGAGGTTCAAAGCCACTGAATTTAGCAAGGAGTCATTGGTGACCTTTGGGAGAGTATTTTCAGTAGAGTGGTCAAAAGCCAGACTACAAAGGGTTGAGGAGTGAGGCTTTTCCTGCTGCTATGCTAGTGCTTCTTTCATCTACTCAAATTGCCTTCGAGTTATTTTTTAAATTATATATGCATACATGTACACACACAAATATATACATACCTGCATGCATGCATATATGTATGTATATGTAACATACTCTCTGGACTTATATCTCTAACTGTCCAACCAATGCTGGCAGTTTGGGGTCTTCAAGTGGCAATAATTACTTCTTCCCTCAGGAGATTAAAGGTAACCATGAGGAGTGGGTTTCTCATAATTTCAACCATGAGCCCCTATTAGTGTGCTTCTATTTATTGATCCACATCAGTTGAACTTCATTCTTTTTTTTTGAGATTTTTAAAACATTCTTTTAGCTTTTTATTTACAAGATATATGCATGGGTAATTTTTCAACATTGACCCTTGAAAAACCTTCTGTTCCAACTTTTCCCCTCCTTTCCCCCCACCCTCTCCCCCAGATGGCAGGTAGACTAATACATGTTAAATATGTTAAAGTATATGTTAAATATAATATATGTATACATAATCTTAGTTATTTTGCTGCACAAGAAGAATTGGACTTAACTTCATTTGTTTTTTAAGAAAAGGAGTTATCACTCCTTAAGAATCACCTTTGAGTTCTCTCTTTTAAAATTTAACCTCTTGATTTTAGTTTCTTTTTCAATTATCAAGCATTTTTTCTCTCTCTCTTCCTCCTTCATTCCTGAAAACACTAGGAGAGAGTAAAAGAGGGGGGAAGGAAAAGGAAAGAAAGAAAATGGAAGGAAGAAAGAAAGAGAGAGAGAGAGAAAGAGAAAAAGAAAAATAAAGGAAGGGAGGAAAGGAAGGAGGGAGGGAGGAAGAGTAGAAGGGAGAGAGGAAAGGCAATACAGAATTTTTACATCAAATAAGCTTAGCCAAAAAATGCAAATTCCCACATTGACCACATCCAAAAATGTATTTCACATTTCACATATTAGTCCATCATCTCACTGTCATAAGAGCGATAGAATTCTTCTTTTTTCAGCTTCTGGACTCATTGTTGATCATTTCATTAATCAAAATTCTTAAGTCTTTCAGAATTGTTCATTTTTATATAATTGATATACCATAATTTTTTATTCTTGCTTTGCTCATTTTATTCTGTATTAGTTTATATAAGTCTTCCTAAAATATCTCTGAAATAATCTCTTTGATTAATTTTTTGGCATATATTATATATA
Source organism: Antechinus flavipes (assembly GCF_016432865.1). Taxonomy (NCBI): domain Eukaryota; kingdom Metazoa; phylum Chordata; class Mammalia; order Dasyuromorphia; family Dasyuridae; genus Antechinus; species Antechinus flavipes. The sequence continues at coordinate 659,780,885 of NC_067398.1, read as the reverse complement.
ATATAGTATTATATAATGTAATCATATTATTTATTATAATATAATAATATATTACATTCATAAGCAGTACCATAAATGTCTAACAATTCTCCAATTGATGGGCTCCTCCTCAGTTTTCAATTCTTTACCACCATGAAAAGAGTGGCTATAAATATTTTTATATATACAGTCCTTTTAAACCTTGGAAATAATGGTCTCAAGTTTCTTCCAACCATGAAGATTGATGTTCTAAGATTGCTCCAACTCCAGTATTCCATGGACTAAGTTCTAAAGTTCCTTGAGTTCTGACATTCTCTGCTTTATGGTCTAAGTCCTAAATTAACTTCTGATAGTCTACATTTTACAGTCCCTTTTAGCTTTTGCATTTCATAGCCAATGCTCATAGATTTTTCGAGCTGGGAGGGATTATCATAAAGGTCCAACCCCTCATTTTATTGATGAAGAATCTGAGATTCATAGAGGATAATAAAAAGCCTAAAATCACACAAGTGGTAAGTGAAAGAGTCAGAATTTGAACTCAAGACCTCTCACTCCAAACCCAATACTCTTCTTTCCATCCTCCCTCATAACTCTAAGGTTCCCTCTGGTTCTGATAATGTATTGTTCCATGAATAAATATGATTATAACTCTAGAGACCACTTGGGAGAAGTGGGACTATGGTCTAATTCACTTGTAAAAGAAAAAATTTCAAGGGCTTGAAAGAGTTATTGATATCCAGAGTCCCTAACTTATTCAGGATGACAAAGCTATACTGAAAACTATTCCATCAATAAAGGAATTGATGATTTTTACTTTAAAAAAAGAAAAACTTAAGAAAGGATGTGAGGAAGAAAGAAAAGATGTTCCCTGTGCCCTGAAAGAGCAGAAAATAGGATAAAGGAGCTGAAGGGAGGAAAGAAAAATTGGTTAGGGCTTTGGGTTCAATGTGAAGAAGCATGTTAGCATTCAGACCTACCAAAATATGGAATAGAACTAGATTTCAGCAAAGCATTTAATTAGGTCTCTGTTTTGGACAAGATGGACGGATGTGGATTAGATGATAATACAAATGGGTGGGTTTGGAATTGGTTGAATGGGAACTAAAGCCAGAGTCATTAAGTAGTCCCATGTCAACTTGGAAGATGGTCTCCAACTTGGCCCTGCACTGGTTAGTATTCTTATTAATGATTGAGAAAAGGTCTTAAGTAGTATAATATCAATAATTCACACACTGAGTGAATTAGCTTCCAGAAAGATGTTGAGAGGCTAGAATTCTGGATGAATTGAATAAAGTAAAATTTGCTAGGATCAAGATAAAGTTTTGCCCTTGAGTTCAAAAGTTGTCTTATTAGTACAAGATGGAGAAACTATAGCTAGACAGCAGATCCTTTGAGGAAGGGTTGGGAGTGGAGGACAGTTTAGTGGATTGTAAGCCAAAAGTTAATAGACACCTTCTTTGCACCTTAAGAGTAAGGCATTAAAATATAATTGGGAAATGTTTAGCAAAATGAAAAAAAAATACAGCATACCATAGATAATATTAATCTGTGACTAAGTCAATATATGACCTGTAGAAAATAATTCATTTTTTAGTTTGATGCCATCGGCCTAGAGTCTTGAAAGGTTGAATTGCTTGTCTAGGATCACAGCCACTATGTGTCTTTAGAATGTAAGATCCTTAAGAGTAGAAATTTTGCACTTATATTTCCAAGGCCTAGTACAGTGCCTGGCACATAGTAAGTACTTAATAAATACTTGTAGAGCTATTGAATATTCTTTACACAAATACAGATCCAAATAATTGGGGAAATATTAATTGCTCATGGGTCAGCAAGCCAGTGTGATAAAAATGACAGTATTATGAAATTAATTTACTTATTCAGTGCCATGGCAATCAAACTATCAGATGATAATTTTATAGAGCTAGAAAAAAATAATAAAATTCAGCTGGAGGAACAAAAGGTTAAGAATCTCAAGAGAGTTAATGAAAAACAGTGAGAAGGAAAGGGGCTTAACAGTACTACACTGCAATCTATTCTACAAAGCAGTAATCCTCAAAACAATATAGCATTGGTTAAGAAACAGAGATGAATCAATGGATCAGATTAGTTATATAATACATAGAAGTAAATGAGCACAGTGCTCTAATGTCTGATAAACCCCAAAATCATAGCTAGTGGAGCTCACTATCACACAGAAACTATTGGGAAACTGGAAGGGAGGTGGGGAGAAACTACTGTACACCAAGTTAAGCTTAGAATAGGCACATGATTTAGACATACAGGATGCTATAAATCAATTATAAATTGCCTATCAGATCTATAAATATTGGAAGAATTCATGATGAAACAAGAAAGAGAGAGGATTGTAGAAGATAAAATGAATAACTTTGATTGTGTAAGCTTTTAAAGTTTTTACATAAAAAAATTCAATGTAGTTGCGATTAGAAAAGAAACAGATAAAGGAGAAAAGAATTTCTGCTGCAAGTTTCTCTGATAAAGAACTTATTTCTAAGGTATATAGGGAAGTGTTTCAAATATAGAATATAGCTTGGAGATATTATGAATTCAGTTCCAGACCATTCCAATGCAGCAAATGTGGCAAAAAAGCAAGTCACATTAAAAAAAAATATGATCACACAATATAGTATCTAATGGTATTACATCTATCTATCTATCATCTATCTATCTATCTATCTATCTATCTATCTATCTATCCACCTTAATTAAAATAGTTTATTGCTAAAGAAATGCTAATCTTTACTCTGAAATTTTAGCAAGCCACAATCTTTCCCTAGTTCTTGTCTCGATATTGATGGCTACTGAATGATCAGGGGAGTGGTTGCTGAAGGCTAGGGTGACTGTGGCAATTTCTTCAGATAAGACAACAATCAAGTTTGCTGCATTGATTGATTCTTTCGTTCCCAAAAGATTCTCTGTAGCTTGTGATGCTGTTTGATAACATTTTACTCACAGTAGAACTTCTTTCAAAATTGGAGGCCATTCTCTCAAACTCTACCACTACTTTATCAAGTTTATATAATATTTTTCAATATTGTTGTGTCTCAGAAAATAGAGAGGTTTACAGAGAAGAGAGAAATGGGAACAGCTGGTCAGTGGAGCAATCAAAACACTTAACTTTTATCAATTAAGTTCACCATTTATCAATTAAGTTCAATATCTTATATGGTACAGTTTGTAGCGCCTCAAAACAATTAAAAGAGTAACATCAAAGATCACAGATCACAGATCACACAACAGCTATAATAATAATGAAACATTTGAAATATTGTGAGAATTGCCAAAGTGTGACACAGAGACAACACAGTCATTTGGAGAATGGAATCAACAAACTTGTTCAATGCAGGGTTGCCACATACCTTCTATTTATAAAACAGAGAAACAAATAACATACTCCCCAAACCGTAATATCTGTAAAGTACAATAAAGTGAAATAAAATGAGATATGCCTCAATAGAAAGAGTCATTTCCCAACTGATAAATAATCAAAGACAGTTTTCAGAGGAAGAAACCCAAACTATCAATAGCCATGTGAAAAAATGCTCTAAATAACTAACAATTTAAAATTCAATTTAAAAATTAATTTAAATTTCCATCTCACACTAAATTGGCAAAGTTGACAAAAAAGGAAAATGATAGATGCTAAGATAGCTGTGGTTTTGGAAACAGGCACATTAATGCATCTTTGGTGGAGTTGTGAATTGGTTTAGCCATTTTGGAAAGCGATTTAAAAAACTAATTATGCATACAATTGGATGCAGTAATACCACAGTTAACTTTATAATCCAAAGAATTTTTTAAAAAGAGAAAAAGCACCCAAATATTCAAAAAAAGTCATAGTAGCCTTTTTGTGGTAGCCAAATATTGGAAATTGTTGGTATTGGGCATCAAATGGGGATCAGCTGGACAAGCTATGGTATTGGAAGGTAATAGAAAATTATTTGCTATAAAAATGATGAAGGGGATAGTTTGAGAGAAAACTGGGAAGACTTGCATGAATTAATTGCCAAGTGAGTTGAACAAAACCAAGAGAAAAATGTATATAGTAACAACATTATTTTAAAGACAAACAATTTTGAAAGTCTTGAGAACTCTGATCGACACAATGACCAGAGTTTCAGAGGATCAATGTAGAAATAAACACACTTCCAAATATAGAAGTAAAGGACTCAGATACAGATTAAGGCATATTTTGTTGGGACATGGCCAATGCAGGAATTTGTCTTACTTGACTCTATGTTTTTATAACTGTTTTTCTTTTGGGGAAAGGTAGGAAGGAGAGAAAATGGATCTTGTTTGAAAATACAATTTAATTAAAAAACAAATACTAGTGAATTATTTGATAATTGTGGCTAAAACAACAGCAACAAAAACTCTAATCTTAGACTGTGTTGAGAGGCCAGTGTCCAAAACAAGAGAAGTGATGATGGTCCCACTGGATTCTTTTCAGATCAGACCATATCTGATATATCATGTTCAGTTCTGGCACCACATTAGGAAGGACATTTGATAAACTGGAGAATGTCCAGAGAAGGAAATACATGATAGTGAAGGGACTTGAGGTCATGTCATATTAGGACTGGTGGAAGGAACTGAAGTTATTTACCCTGAAGGAAAGAAGATTTAGGAGAGGACATGATAGCTGTCTTCAAGAATTTGAAGGGCTGTCATGGTGAAGATGGATTTCACTTGATGTGATTGGCTCCACAGGGCAGAAAAGGAAGTAATAGATGGAAGTTACAGAAATGTAGATTTTGACTTGGTGTCAGGAAAAATTCTCTCACAATGAGAACAATTCCAGAGGGCAAAAGATTGCTTCACAAGGCAGTATCTTCTCTTCCCCTGGAAATCTTGAAACAAAGAAGGAATAACTTCTTCTTTGAGATGCTGTGCAAGAAACCTGTTCATGTATAAGTTGAATTATATGGCTTTGGAGATTCATTCTAGTCATGAGATTTTGTGATTCTATTATGCCAAGTCTGTGTGACCTTGGGCAAGCTCTTTTCCCCTCGTTGGGTCTCAGTTTCCTTTTCTGTAAAATAAATAAGTTGATCTAGAGGTTTCTAACGGCTAGTGACATCTTGACTATTCTATGAACAAGTTACCACACCTCTCAACTCCAGGCATTTTTTCTGGCTATTCCCCATGCCTTGAACATTCTCCTTCTTCCTTTCTGATTCCTAACCTACCTAATTTCCTTTAAATTTCAATTGAAATGCCACTTTTTACAGGAAGTCTTCCCTAACCTTTTACAAATTCCATTTCCTTCTCTTGTTTAATTATTTCCTATTTATCCTTTATCTAGCTTGTTTTGAATACATTTGTTTGAGTGTTGTCTCTCACATTGGTTTGTAAGATCTTTGAGGGCAGGGGCTGCTTTTTTTCTTTTTTTGTATCCCCAGCACTTAGCACAGTGCCTGGCACATATTAGATGCTTAATATTAATTAATTAATTAGCTCAGACATTCTGAGATTCTGAGATGACATTCCTTCATGCATACATGCATGATTGACTGAATGAATGAAAAAGCATCTATTAATCACTTCTTATGTGTCATGTCCTATGCTAAAGATTGAGGATACAAATAAGCAAGATAGCCTCTGTTTTCAGAAAGTTGGAGGTAACAATGCTTAAAAGGGAGCTAGAAAGAAAAAGGGATAAGGTAACATCTGGTAACATGATCTGGAAAGGCCAGGAGAAGCTGGCAAAGGTTTGGACCTGGAAAAGATAAGGTAAAAGGTCTCCTTTCAAAGTCCCAGGTCCCATGGGAAGAGTCCATATTCTGGTGCAAAGAAGTTGAGGGGGTGTTTAGAGTGCAGATAGAGACAAGAGGGCCATGATGCAGAGCAGGACCGTACCATTTTATCCTTGTTACAGATTCTTACTATGTTAAGGCAAAGTCATCCTATTTTATTAAATATTCATGACTTTCAAATGCCTTATTTCATTCCAACATAGAACTTGAACTAAGAGAGGACAGGTGCTAGAGCTGTGCCTGCAACAATCATCAGCAGCATTGTTTTCACCATCATCATCATCATCATTGTTGTCCTCATTATCATTGTCTTCATCATCATCATTATCATCATCATCAATGTCATCATGATAGTCATCATCACTGTCATAATGGTAGTCATTGTCATCATAATGAGAGCATGATTATCACTATAGTCATCATTGTCATCGTGATAGTCATTGTCATCCTTATGATGATCATGATCATCATTATCATTACGATAGTCATCATTGTGATAGTCATTGTCATCATTATGATGATCATTATCATCATGATAGTCATCATTATCATCATCGTCATTGTGATGATCATTGTCACGGCAGTCATCATTGTGATTATGATAGTCATTGTCATCATTATGATGATCATTATCATCACTATAATAATCATTGTCATCATGATAGTCTGTCATCCTTATGATGATGATGATCATCATTATCATTATGATGATCATTATCATTACGATAGTCATCATTATCATTGTGATAGTCACTGTCATCATTATGATGATCCTTATCATCATGATAGTCATCATTATCATCATCATCATTGTGATGGTCATTGTCACAGCAGTCATCATTGTGATCATGATAGTCATTGTCATCATTATGATGATCATTATCATCACAATAGTCATCATTGTCATCATTATTTTCATTGTTATTATCATTGTCATTGTGATAGTCATTGTTATCATTATGGTGATCATTATCATCATGATAGTCATCATTGTCATCATTATTTTCATTATTATTATCATTAGCATTAGTATTTTGCTTGTCAGGGATGCCAGGTTCAAATCCTAGATTTGCCACTTACAGATTGTGCAATCTTTTTTTTTTTGATAATAGCTTTTTATTTTAAAATACATGCAAAGATAATTTTCAACAATGACCTTTGCAAAACCTTGTATTCCAAAATTTTCTCCTTCCCGTCTTCCTATCCCCTTCCCTAGACATCAGGTAATCCAATATAGGTTAAACATATGTAGTTTTCCTAAACGTTTCCATAACCAATAGTCATTTTAAAATGTTTTGTAGTCTAGACTTAAATGAATCAACCTTATTTTCTACTGAGTTTATTCTTTTTTCTTTTTTAACTTTCTTATTTTCAAAACCTATTCATGGATAGTTTTTCTCTTGCATAGCCTTGTGTTTCAGATTTTCCTCTCCTTTCCCCCACCCACTATGTAATCTCGAATAAATCACTTTCCCCCTCTGTTCCTATATCCAAAAATGAGAGAAAAGAATCCTGGATTCTTCTAGCTAACTAATATTCCTCATAGGACTATTGTGAAACAAGCACATTGTAAGTCTTAAAAGTGTTCTAGAAATGGAAGCCGCTTTCATGACAATGGTGATACTGACTCAAGCTCCCATGAGTCTGTCTGTGATCTAATCAGCATCTCAGATGCTGTTTCCTCTCCCTCCCCATCAAGTGTAGGAGGTGCCAAAATAAACAGTTACCGCCTTTCTCCCCCTGGGCTTCTCTCTCAATCTCACTTTCTGTGTCTTACAACACCTCAAAATAGGGGCCACTAAGAAAGGGCAGGGAGAAAGAGGAAAGATTTCTCACAGGTCTTGTTACCAGTGGCAACGGTGTGTTCCACCCTTCAGCTGTGGGTAGGCTGCTCCCTCTTCCTCCATGACTCCCTCTTGTACCTCCAGAACACAAAACTCACCAACTCCAAATTGCTAGCAATGGGAATGGGAACAGGGATGAGTGTTAAGCCCTCTTGGGATCATATAAGGAGAAGGAAAGTTGGGAGAAGGGAAAGGAGAGAAGTGTTCCTTTTTAGAGATTCTTATCTCAATTCTAATTCAACAACCACCCATTAACATTTGGGAAAAAAATGGTGTAGTAAAGAGGGCCCATAATTGGAGTCAGAAGATATGGATTCAAATTTTGCTTTAGACATTTGTTCTGTGACATGTCATAATCTCTGGGAGCTTTGTTGTGTCTGACTCTCCAAGACTCCATTTGGGATTTTCTTGGCAAAGACACTGGAATGGTTTGCCATTTCTTTCTCCAGCTCCTTTTACAGATGAGGCAAACAGGATTAAGTGACTTGCCCAGGGTCACATGTTTAGGAAGTGTTTGAGTCCAGATTTTAGTCTTTCTCACTCCAAGGCCTGCCATTTTAACTCAACTTATACATAATAAATATTCAATAAATGTTTGTTTGTTTTGTTTTATTGTCCTCAGAGACTCTCTATTCCAACTAGAATACCTTTTATATCATACCTGCCAAGTAGTCATTCATCCTTTGCTTACTTTGGCCAAAATAATCCACACCTAAATTTGCTCCTCTGCAACTTGTACCCATTGGTCCTAGATTTGTCTTATGGAAATGAACCCATCTGAGCTTCAGTTTTATTACCAGCTTTCATGCTAGTAAATTGGGTGCTTGCCTGTTTAGTCATGATGATGGGTATCATCAGATCTTTAATGGGGACACTGCCCAGCTGCTCAGCCATCCTTGGCAGCATCATAGCTACCCACAGACACTAAATTATCTTCTAAGACACTACATTTCAAAAAGGGTGGGCTTAAAAGGTCATAATTTGAAAGAGGGTTCCTTTCTAAGATGAAGAAGGCAGGACCCTTTTGATTCTAAACTATCTGTCTTCATTAAGTCCTGTGAGCTGGATTGAGGAGATAGCTTGCTTTAAGTTTGCTAATGGAGCTGGAGTCTTGAGTAAAACGGACTCCTTCTTCATAAAAGGTGAACCATCTCCTCCATTGTCCTTTAGATTTCCCAGGACTAGGTATATAAAGGTTACGATACTGCTTCTCTCTTGAATGAGTAGCAGCCTTTAGTAGCTTTAGGCTATTAAAATTTAAAGCTGAGTTAAAACTTTTTGGATATCCTGTTTAAGAATCATTCCTGATGGTGTCATACATAGATTTGTAATGAACTGGAAATTGCCCCTGAAAGTCTGGTGCTTGGTGAATTTTACTTTAGACTTGATTTGTATCTTTGTTTTTGAGCTAAGAACTTTTCCTTTAGTTTATGTACTTAATAATCTCTTTCTCTGTGTCTGTGTCTATGTCTATCTCAGTCTCTCTGTCTCTGTCTCTGTCTCTCTTTTCTTGGATGTTCAGCTTCCAGGCACTCCTCTGGTCAGATAAAAAAGATCTAAAGAGTAACAATTCCCAGTGAATTTTGAGTGCAAGCAGGCTCAAAATTGATAACAGGTTCTCCATCTGTAAAATGGAGGTAATGCTACCACACTGACCTTGTAAGGTTGTAGAAAAAGCCCTTCATAGAATTTCACCTATGGAAAGGATTTGAGGAAACACCTGTTTCAATCTATAGCAGAATTAACATCTTTTCTTCGGTCATCCAGACAATGCTTGAAGCCCTTCGATCTGAAAGAATTCTCTCCCTCTTTTGGCAACCAGGATCAATGTTTGGGAAGTTTAATGATTAGGAAACTTTATCTTACAAAGAATCAAAACATGCCTATTGACTTCTACCCATTGCTCCTGCTGTAATTCTTCCTTTTGGGAGAAAACAAGTCTAATCCCTTTCCACATGATAAATATAACCAATATTATATAGTGCTTTAATATTTTGTCTATCCCTTTCTATGCATTATTTCCTTTTAGTCTCATAGTGAGTCTATGAGGTTGGCACTATAGTTCCTATTATCTCCATTTTGCAGAAAAGTAAACTGAAGCTCATAGAGATTGATGACTTGCCCATGGTTATATAGCTACGAAATGTCTCCAGTAATGTTTGAACTTCAATCTTCCTGATTTCAGGTCCAGCACTCTATCCATTCTGCCATGCTTCCTTTCACATGATAATCCTTCAAATTCTTGAAAATAGCTATCATGTTTCCTTTTAGTTCTCTCTTCTCCAGATTAAATATCCCTACTTCCTTTAACTAATCATTATATAACTTCCATTACATGGTAGGTCAATACTATGCTGTTGCTCCACTCTGGACACTTATTAATGTCTTTTTTAAAATATGGTACTCAAAACTAGACAGTACTCTAGATGTGATATGACTGGGGAAGAATTAAGCAGGACAACCATCAATGAGCCTAACCTCTTTTCTCTGATTACTTTGGAATACAGATCTAGTAGTGATATTTTAGAGTCAAAGAGCATCCAAAGCTTTATAGCCCTTTGGTTATAGTTCCAAGTCGTTCTGCAGAATGGTTAGATTAGTTCACAATTCCATCAATAGTACATTAGTGTCCCAGTTTTCCAAATCCCCTCATTTGTATTTTTTTCAGTCATGTTAGCCAATCTGTTTGAAATGATATTTCAAAATTGTTTTAATTTGCATTTCTCTAATCAATAATCATTTAGGATATTTTTCATATGATTATTGATTGCTTTAATTTCTTCTTTTGAAAACTGTGTTTTATTTTTGACCATCTACCAACTGAGGAATGGCTTATAAATTTGACTTATTTCCCTACACACACACACACACACACACACACAAGAAAGTCTTTAAAAAACTGATGTAAAAAATTTCCCTTCAGTTTCCTGTTTTCTTCCTAATTTTGGCTGCATTGGCTTTATTCATACAAAAACTTTTAGAATTTCCCATAATCAAAATTATGCATTTTATATACTGCCATTTTACAAATTTGTCTTGTTTATAGGTCTGATGGGTATGCATCCTTAACTTTTTTGTGGTATCACTCTTTATGTCTAAATTATTTATCCATTTTGACCTTATTTTGGAAGATAATTTGAGATGTTAGTCTATACCTAGTTTCTGCCACACTGCTTTTCAGTTTTCCCAATAATTTTTGTCAAATGTTTGAATCTTATCCCCAAAAGCTGGATCTTTGAGTTTATCAAATATTAGATTATTATGATCATTTAGTACTATGTATTGTATAATTAATTTATTATATTGATCTACCTATCATTTTATTTCTTAGTCAGTACTAGATTGTTTTGATAATTACTGCTTTACAATATAGTTGAAATCTGGAATTGCTAAGGTATCTTCCTTCACATTTTTTACATTGATTCCCTTAATATCCTTGACATTTTGTTTTTCTAGATTAATTTTGTTACTATTTTTCCTATCTCTATAAAATAAATCTTTGGTTATTTAATTGATGTGGCACTGAATGAATGAATTAATTTATGTAGAATTGTCATTTTTATTGTATTGGCTCTGCATACCCATTAGCAATGAATAGAATCCAGTTGTTTAGATTTGCATGTATTTGTGTGCAATGTTTGTAATTATGTTCATATAGTTCCTGGGTTTATCTTGGCAGGTAGATTTCCAAGTATTTAATATTGGCTATAGTTATTTTTAATAAAATTTCTTTTTCTTGCTACTGGGTTTTGTGGTAATCACAATCATTTTGCTAATGATTTATGTGGGTTTATTTTATGTCCAGAAACTTTGCTGAAGTTGTTGATTATTTCAACTAGTTTTTAGTTAATTCTTTAGCATTCTCTAAGTATTCCATCAAATAATCTACAAAGGTGATAATTTTGTTTCCTTGTTATCTATTTTTATTCTTTCAATTTCTTTTTCTTCTCTTATTGCTACAGATAAGTATTTCTAGTACAACATTAAATAATAGTTTTGATAGTAGATAGTCTTGCTTCACTTCTGATTTTATGAGGAAAGTTTCAAGTTGATTCCCATTACAGATAATACTTGTTCTTGGTTTTAAATAGATATTATTTATCATTTTAAGAAAGGTTCTATTGACTCCTACATATGATTTTTAGTGTTTTTAATAGGAATAAGTTGGATTTTGTAAAAAGTTTTTTCTGCATCTAATAAAATACATATGTGTATATATATAATAATAATTAATAATTATTAAAATATAATAATATGACTTTTAAAATTCAGATCTAAGTCTTGGCAAATGCTAATGTTATTGGATTAGATTAGACTAAAATTATTCCTATAAAATTTCCTTTTAATAGCTCCCCCTAATGTATTGTTCTAGCTGACTCTTTTTGGACTCTGGATATGCCATACAGTTGGTCAGTCATCCTCCCCTACTTTTTAATCTCTGCAAATTTCATGAGCTTGTCATTGATATCTTTGTCAATGATAAAAATGTTAACCAGGACCACCAATTCCTGGGGTGCTCTACTGGCAATTGCCTTCTAAACTGACATTGAACCATTAATGATTCCTCTGCAGTTAGTCACTCAAATAGCTTAGAAGCCATTTGACTTTTTGTTCATCTGGCTCATATCCCTCTATCTTGTTGGCAAAAATAGCATGAAAGACCTTTGTCAAATGCTCAACTAAAATCAATGTAAGCTACAGCTACATCAATCCCCTAATCTGTCAGTCTTCTAACCTGTCAAAAAGAGGAAATGAGGTCAGCTTGACATGACCTACTCTTGATAGAACCATGTTGACTTTTTGTGAGCATCATTTCCTTTGCTAGAGCATCACAACTATGACTATCCACATTGATCTCTTGAGAAGTAGATCAACTCTGTTCCCCCTTTCTTTCTCATCAAAATTGTTGTCTCTTTGTATTTTTAGAATTTCATTTTCAATAGCTTCCCATATTTCCTGGGCTGATTTTCTTTTTGTTTTGTAGTCTGAGGGAACCTATCTATTCTTTTTTCTCCCCAAACCTAGGATGCATGTGAGACTATCCCTGATTTTGCTCTCCTGTATCACAGATTCTAAAATTCAAAGACCGCTTCCCTTCCTTCCTCTGAAACTCCAGAAACCAACTTCCTCATCATTTTGCCTCCAACAATTAGTTTCCCTGATTGATGAAAGTTTTCTATTTCAGAATAGAATCTCTTTTTATTGGTTTTTCTATTTTTTGAAAGATGAAATTATCATTTAATAAACAAATAAGTTATTAGTTGCTCAATTTTGGGGAGAAGGAAGAACAGAGAATAGAGAAAGAGTGGACTAGTAAGTATTTGATCATTGAAGTCCTTCATCATTACTATAAAATACCTCTGTACCAGGCTTGTTATTTATTTCCAAAATTTGTTACCCCTTTTCAGAACTTATCACCTATTTCCTCCTTCTGTCTAGGTGGGCTGTAACCTATTCCAATAATTCTTCTATCTCCCCTCCCACTTACATAAACCTTTGCATAAAGGCTCTTCACCACCAATCTTTTTTTAGATAAAATTAATTATTTGCTAATCAACTATTAATCTCGCAATTAATCAAAACAAACATTTATTAAGTTTCTACTATGTGCCAAACACTGTGCTCGGTGCTGGGATTGTATTAGTATAAAAGAAAAGTGAGATAAACCTTCTCCTCAAGAAGCTAGCATCCTACTGGGGAAGTGTAACATATTCATAAATAAGTAACCATGGGATATATACAAGGATACAACTGGTTGCCCTTTTTAGTTCCTAGATTTTCTCAAATGAGGGGGGATCAGACCATAATTGTATATATTGATAAACCTTCTTAACATACTGTTGCTTCCCCCATTTTTATTTAACCTGCTCTGGTTCTTTTGAATAAAACAGAACCTTCTAAATGATGGGTCTTAGTGACAAATTTAAGGTCAAATTGACCTTATATTTAGAATCTCTAGCTCACCCTTCTTTTTTAGCTACTTTGTGGGCATTTGTGTCTTGAAATCTGAGGCCACAGATTTTCCTTCTGGCTCCTTTCTTGAATTTTGTTGCCCAAACACTTTGGGTATTTTGTCTACTATTATTCTTTTTCTGTCTTTAGTAGCTATCTTGCTTGGTATAAATAAGCAATTTTTTCCTTGTCCTTTCCATTTAAAAGGCCTTTCAATTAGATTGTCAAGTATCCAGACAATACATTCTTGTCCTAATCATCAAAGTTTCCTTTACAATTTTTAAAATGTTATAGACATAGATATAGTATGATACTTATTATGATTCTTAATGGTAGGGAAGAGCGGGAAGCCTAGTAGTGAATGAAGAGGGTCATTGATCAGGGCAGACTTACTGGAGGAGGTGGCATTTGAGATGGGCTTTAAAGACCAGGTATTTTGGAAAGGCTGCTTCCTGTCCAGGCCAGGCCCCAACTTTGCCTGAGCTGGGATGGAGCTGGGGCTTTTGACAGTCCCTAAACCCCCTACATTTTCCAGAAGACAGACATTGTTAATTATGATGAAAAGGAGACCCTGTTCATGGCAAATACTTGGATATGAAGCGTGAAGTTACAGACGCTTCCTAAACTCCCTCGGAGGCTCAATCTGCCCAAGCTTGTTCAGGCATTGTGGACTGCTTTTCCTGCTCTCATTTCCCATTTAATTTTCGGCTTTTGGGGAGCTGGGCAGCAGTGTCTTATAATTAGACATAACAGCAAACATTCACGTGGCACTTTAAAGTTTGCAAAGTGCTTTACAAATGTGATCTCATTTGATTCTCACAACAACCTTGGAGGCTGCTATTATTATCATCTTCATATTACAAATAAGGAACCTGAGGCACAGAGACATTAAGAGACTTTCCCAGTCACAGTCAGTAAGTGTTTGAGGAGAATTTGAACTCAGAACCTCCCGAATCCAAGACCTGTACTCGATCTGTGGTGCCATCTAGCTGCCATATGAAAGGCTTTCTATTGTTTTATCTACTGGGGAGAGAACTGGACTAGGGAGTGTTTTAGGTCTGTCTGAAGGCAGAAGAGGAAGATCCTCTTAATCATCCAGGAGGTCAATGTGGTACAGTGGATAGAGCTTGAAGTGTCTAAATTCTGACTCAACTGCTCATTCCCTCTGTAATGATGAGTAATCACCTCTACTCCCTGGGCTTTTTCTTCCTACTCTATCAACTGAGAACGTTGGACCAGGTGATCTCTAAAGTTCTCAGCAATTCTTAAGCCCATGAACATATGACTTACTCCCAGTTAAAACATTTCAGAGGCAGGAATGGAACTGAGGTCTCTTTCTTCCAACTTTAGAGCACCTGCTGTTCTATCCTACCAGCATTCTCCATTGCTCAGACCCAACTTTTCTTTTTATTAGAGAGATCTGGTTGTATAATTGATCTCAGATAACACATTAGAATGTCCATTTTGCCTAAGGCTTCCCTCAGCCCAGGGAGAGATCTGGCTCTTTGTGTGTTCATTCTCTCTGCCGTATCTCCTTGTCAACACTCAAACACGCAAACCCACAAGGCTCATTCCCATCCTTGCACATGTCATTTTTCCAGACTGACTTGTCCCCCTCTCACTGAGTGCTCATCTCCCACTCATTCTTCTAGGTCTTCTAGACTGCAGCTTAAACTGTGGGTCTCGATCCCATATGGAATAACTGAATTGTGGTTATCATGAAATTATGACTTATTATCAGTAAATGTGTGATATTTTATATACCAGAGTCATGTAAAAATTTCTTGGATGAAAAGGGGTCTTGAGTGGAAAAAGCTTGAGAAGCTCTGTTCTAGATGCTTTCTTTAGGAAGCCCCTTTTGATTATCTTATCCCCCAAATCCCTTTCCTTCTTCTGGCAACACTGACTATCTGTACCATACTTTGATAAGGACTATAAATCATTCCAAAGAATGCCCAGGCAAATTCTCCAATTAATAAATGGTCAAAAGATATGAACAGACAATTTTCAGATGACGAGATTGAAACTATTTCCACTCATATGAAAGAGTGTTCCAAATCACTATTGATCAGAGAAATTAAGACAACTCTGAGATACCACTACACACCTGTCAGATTGGCTAAGATGACAGGAAAAAATAATGATGAATGTTGGAGGGTATGTGGGAAAACTAGGACATTGATGCATTATTGGTGGAACTGTGAATGAATCCAACCATTCTGGAGAGCAATCTGGAATTATGCCCAAAAAGTTATCAATCTGTGCATACCCTTTGACCCAGCAGTGTTACTTCAGGGCTTATATCCCAAAGAGATACTAAAAAAGGGAAAGGGACCTGTATGTGCCAAAATGTTTGTGGCAGCCCTGTTTGTAGTGGCTAGAAGCTGGAAAATGAAAGGATGCCCATCAATTGGAGAATGGTTGGGTAAATTGTGGTATATGAATGTTATGGAATATTCTATAAGAAATGACCAGCAGGATGAATAGAGAGAGGCTTGGAGAGACTTACATGAACTGATGCTAAGTGAAATGAGCAGAACCAGGAGATCATTATATACCTCAACAACAATACCGTTGAGGATGTATTCTGATGGAAGTGGATCTCTTCGATAAAGAGATCTAACTCAGTTTCAGTTGATCAAGGATGGACAGAAGCAGCTACACCCAAAGAAAAAACACTGGGAAATGAATGTAAATTGTTTGCATTTTTGTTTTTTTCCCAGGTTATTTATACCTTCTGAATCCAATTCTCCCTGTGCAACAAGAGAACTGTTTGATTCTGCACACATATATTATATCTAGGATATACTATAACATATTTAACATGTATAGGACTGCTTGCCATCTGGGGGAGGAGGTGGAGGGAGGGAAGGGAAAAGTCAGAACAGAAGTGAGTGCAAGGGATAATGTTGTAAAAAATTACCCAGGCATATGTTAAAAGTTATAATAATAAAAAAAAAGAATGCCTATGCAGACTGGATATTCCTTGGGGCAGAAGTACTGTTTTAGAAAATACTCCAATGGTTTCCTATCATCTCTAGAACCAAAACAAACCTCTATTTGTCAAAGTTCTTCAAATTATTGAATGTAAATTCATATTTAAAGCTCTCAAATTATAAAATATAAACTCCTTAAGAAGAATTATTTTAATTTTTTTTAATCTTTGTGACCCCCTACACTTGGCACAGGACCTGTCATAGGCACTTAATAAATGTTTGCCCATTGAGTCACAACCTGATCCCAATTTACCTCTCCAGTCTTAATAACATATTTATTACTCTTCTTCATACTATGATCCAACCAGACTGGCTTTCCTCCCATACTTCACACATGACACTCTATCATCTTCCTCTAGACTCTTGCATTGTTGCCCTTCTGCTTCTAAAGCAATCCACAAATCCCTGGTTTCCTTTAAGATTTGGTTCAAGTAGGGCAGGTAGGTGACACAGTGGATAGAGCATGAGCCCTGAAGGCAGAAGGATCTGAGTTCAAATTTGACCTCAGACACTTAATACTTCCTATCTGTGTGACCCTGGACAAGTCACTTAACCCCAATTACCTCCACAAAAAAAAAAAAAAAAAAAGATTCGGCTCAAGGAGCATCTTCTCTATGAGGTTTTTCCTGGTATATCTATATCTATATTTATCTATCTATAAAATATTTCTTATGCCTCTATGTCTGTGTGCCCTGGAAGAATGTATGTTCCTAAAGGACAGAGATCGTTACTTTTATTGTTGCACACTCGACACTTCACATAGCACCTAATACAGAATAATCATTTAATAAATGCTTGTCACTTGTTTGATTACATGTGCACAGAAGAGTCCAGCAAAGGGCTGGACTATTACTATGCTGACGAATCCAGGGCAAATGAATCATAGGAGTAAGAAGTAGAATATCCTTCAGAAGAGCCCAGGTGTTTCTTCCATGTCTGAAGTGGGAAAAACCAGAACCACTGGGATGCCATTCAAGGCAGGTCCATTTTACTATTTCCTATAGAGAGAAGAGAGAAGGAAAAAAGCAGGGAACAAAGTGGGGTAAGAGGAAAAGCGAGAATGAGCCAGATAATATTTCTTCATGGCCATGAAATGTTGCTAAGTGGTCTTTTGTTTCTGAGATTCTTTCCTTGTCTATCCCTGTTCTTGGTGGTGGTAGTGGTGGTGGGGAGGCAGCGTGGGAGTGAAGATGGAGATATGGGGGTGTCCCTGAGGAAATCTTCTAAGATTGGCTGTGTTTTGAGCTTCCTGAGGTCCCAGGCACAGAGAACACTAAAGAACTGGGTGCTGATGACTCTGTCACAAGATGAACAATAGCTCTTTCTTGTAGCTCTTTCTGAGTCCTTCTCAATTTTCTTGGGTGGGACTAGGTCATAAATCCAAGTATCCTGACATAAGTAGGCAATCTGCAAAGAGATGAGAGAATGATGCTTATCCATTTTTTTCTGAAAAAGTTAGAGGAAGCAAATGGAACATTTTGAAACCCTTCTCTCTAAATGCTTTTAAATGCATTTCATGTCTTCTGTGATAGTTACATTGTCCAAACAATTATTCATTTTCCATCTGATATAAGGTCCATTTCAAAAATCCTTCTGGAACTGGAAATCCTTAGAGGTCATCTAGTCTAATCCACTCCTAAATGAACCCTCTTTCCAGTATCCCTGGCAAGGGATCACTCAGCTTCCTCACTCTCTAGTGATAGAAGGAAGAAAACAAGCAATTATTAAGTGCCCAATGTGACAGGTATTATATTAAGCATCTATATGTATTATCTTATTTGATCCTCACAACAACCCTGGGAAGGTGGTGCTATTAATATCCTCATTTTAAAGCTGGGGAAACTGAGACCAACAGGTTAAGTGTACCTTCTTATGGTGACATAACTATTAAGTGTCTGAAGTCAAATTTGAATCCAGGTTTTCTTGACTCTAGTGCTCTTTTTACTCCGCTGTCTAGCTGTCTCTGTGATGGGAAATTCAGTACCTCCAAGACAGCCTGTTTCACTGAGACAGTTTTCATTGTTAGGAAGGTATTCCTTATCATGAGTCATATCTACTTCCTTGTGACTGCCCTCTATTGCTCCTAGACCCCCCTCTGGGTCTAATCCATCTTCCAAGTGACGCTCCTTCAGATAATCAGTAACTCTCAATTCTCTTGTAGCTATCAAAGCTACCAAAGTCCCCGCAGACCACCCCTGCACCCACCAGTCCTTTTCCTTCCACTTCCATCACAGGAACAACTCATCAGCATGAATCAGGGGGACCGATGCTGAACCTGATGAGACACCCATGAGGTGATGTCTGGCTTTTTTTTAATGTATGAAACATCAGGAATTGATTGCTAATTCAGATCAGGGATGAAAGTGAAGGCTGTCATGTTGGAGGTATGTTTCTATGACAGTCAGGGCTCATGCTACCTGATAGACCCCACTCCCAAGAACTACTGGATACAAGGTGACCTGTGAGCTCATCAATTTGTAGGATTCAGAGCTGGAAGGGAACTTAAAGGTCATCTAATCAAGTCCCCTCATTTTACAGATTGAGAAACTAAGGTACAGAAAAAGGTGAAATCAAAAGTATTTATTAAGCATGGTTGTCATTCACCATGCACTATTATGGGACAAGGTTATAATGCTCAAAGTCACACAATGACAGACATGGGATCTAGAACAAGAATTCTTTTTTTAATAACTTTCTTATTGACAGAACATATGCATGGGTAATTTTTTTTACAATATTATCCCTTGCACTCACTTCTGCTAGAACAAGAATTCTTAAGGACACTTGTGTGTGTCATAGAACTCTTTAGCAGTCTGGTTAAGCCTATGAACTCCTTCTTAGAATAGTGGGTTTCAACGGATAGCTAGATGGTACAGTAGATAAAGTCCCAGCCTTGAAGTCAAAAGGACCTGAGTTCAAATCTGCCCTCATACACTTAATACTTCCAAGCTGTGTGATCCTGGGCAAGTCACTTAACCCCAATTGCCTCAGGAAAAACAATACCAACTCATTTGATCTTCAAAACAACCCTGGGAGTTAAGTGCTATTTGACAGATTTGAGGAAACTGAGGCACACAGAGGTTAATAAGTGACTTGCTCAGGTTCAGCTAGACAGCTAGAAAGGGTCTGATGCTAAATTTGAATTTGAGGTTTTGACCTGATGATTTAAACTATTTAACACTCAACTTGGCTCCAAGAGGCTGGGATGGTGAGAGCCCCCTTCCTCTTCCTCCCTTTGTCCAATCTCCCCATCTCCCCCCTCCCCCAGCCCTGAATCCTGACAGACATGCTACTAGTTTGGTGAATAATCCCTGGCAGCACAGGTTCACCTCCAGCACTTGGCAGCCTTCCTAAAATCCTGGCCACTGTTAATGGTGACGGCAGGGAGGGGAGATGGGACAATGGCTTCTGGCGAAGGCTGCTTGCCCTCTCCCTTCCCTGCCTCCCACAGGAACCTTTCGGAGGGCTCTCCTTTGTCTCTGCACAAGCTGGGCCCTATGAAGATGTCGGAACCTGCCACCGAGCTTTCTGCTCTCTCTTCATCTTCTTTATGTCGGTATTTTCACTGCTCTGACAGTGACGCCCTTTACATAATCAGGAGACAGCTCGGCTGCCTGGGCCTGATTGACATTGCAAGGAGACGCTGTGTTGTGTGTTTTTCTCTTGTTTGTGGGACTGTCAGTGTGTGTTGTTGTGAAGGGCTGGGGAGATGAATATATGCAGAGGGTGAGAGGGGATGCTCGTGGGCCCCGTAGGTTGTGGAGCGACGTAGAGGCTCTGGGCCCAAGGGAGAACAAAGGGTGATGCTTTCTCTTTTTCTTCTGTTTTCTCTTTCTCTTTTTTCATTCTCACAGGTAGTTCTATGTGTGAGTGTGTCCCTGTGTGAGGCTATAGAGAAAACAGGACTCATAGCCTGAGAAGGAGCAACTCTCAGGAGATGCTTCAAACCTGCTAACGGCAGTTCCAACCTCCCCAGTGCAGTGATAACTGTTTTTTGTTTTGCTTTGTTTTGTTTTAAAGAGGCTCGGAAACCTTTTTTTTCTTATTAATGGTTCTTTGTCTCAGTGCTGCTGTCAAATGTATTCATAACTTCCCCTCCTCCAATAAGCAGATTAGGGGGGTCTGGAAGTCACATTCCTGCTTGTTGCTTTTCTTAGGAGTTGTACTGGGGGATTGCCAGAGCCATAGAGTGGAGGGTGTTGGAGCCAGAACTTAGAACACAGATTGTCAGGATTCGGAAGCCAGAGAACATAGTAGGAGAGAGCCTTTAGAATATAAACTGTCAGGGTTGGGAAGGACCTTAGAACATAGAATGTCGGGGCAGCTAGGTGGTGCAGTGGATAGAGCACCAGCCCTGAAATCAGAAGGATCCTAGTACGAACCCAGCCTCAGACACCTAACACTTCCTAGCTATGTGACCCTGGGCAAGTCACTTACCCCCAAATGCCTTGGAAAAAAAGAACATAGAATGTCAGAGATAGAAGAGACTCTGGAACACAGAATGTCAGAGATGGGATGATCCTTAAAACGTAGAGTGAAAGGGTACTTAGTACATGGAATGTCAGAGACTGGAAGGATCCTTAGAATACAGGTTATGTTCTAACTGGGCAGCACCTTAGGATAGAGTGAGAATGATGGAAGGAAGGGACAGGGAAGGGAAAGGAAGAAAAAGGAAGGGAAAAGAAGAGAAGGAAACCTTTCATTTTTTTTCAGAGAAATTGAGATCCCAGGAATAAAAAAAGCTGGCCTAAGAGTATAAAGCTAGAAAATAGTGGGGCCCAGATTGTCGCATTTCAAACTCAACCTGATGTTGGTGACCAGGGAATAGAAATGTAAAAATAATCTTGGTGTTATAAAGTACCTTAGAGGTTACTTAACAGTGTGATGAAAATAAGCCTTGGATCTTGAGTAAAAAGAAGAAAGTTTGAATCCTCTCAGCTTTTCTACTTCCTGCTGGTATAGCCTGTGGTAAGCTACTTCATTTCATTAGGTCTCATTTTCCTTATTTCCAATTTCCATATTTCCTTATTTTATTCCTTATTTCCAGGGAAGAACTGGAGGCTTTCTCTGGAAACTTCCAGCCCTAAAGTTGTGATCCTATGTGTGTATCCGGATACCTACTTTAGGTACCCCTTTCACTTCAGAGTGTGGATTTAGAACTAGAAGAGACAGTCTTAAAATTGTCAAGTTAAGTCCAACTACCCCATTTTATAGTTAAAGAAATGAGGTCCAGAAAAAGTGAGTAATTTGCAAAGAGTAATACAGATGAAAAGGAACCAGGGCCTCTGACTTCAACTTCAGAAGCCATATATACCATATTTGCTAACTTTTCTGACTTCCTTCTCAGGTGCTAGGTACACCCTGGTCCAGTCCAGTCCTGCTTCTAGACTTAACCTGTTCTCTCTAGCATTGTCTTAGCTTTCCCTGATTCAGGTTTCCTGGCCTGTCTTTGTTAGTTACTCTTCAGCTGAGTTTGCTACCTTCCCATTCATTATCTTCCCACCCCATCCCTGAGTTCCAAAGATCAAGGTTTATGGAGAGGAAGACACTTATTCAAAGCTCCCCTAGAGAGTAACAACTAGGCTATAATGGCCATTTATGTATCATTCCCACAGATCACTTCTCCTTCAGACTCAGTTTCTGTAACTGAAAAAAAAGGAAATTGAATTATATTATCTTTTACACCTCTTAGCTTTGAAAATCTGTGTTCTATTTTGAAGGGCTCATTCAACTCTAACATTCTGTGTGCTAAAGTCTTTTCTGGCTCTAAGGTGTTATATCTTTTGGTCTAAGGCATCTCCCAGATTTAACAAGTAACTTCATAATTCTAACATTCTGTGTTCTGTATTTTGTTCCTTCTCTTTCTATATCCTAAGGTTTCCTCTAGTTTTATTTTCTATGTTCTAAAGGCCTTTCTACTTTGAACGTCCTGGGATTTCAGTGGAGTTTTTATAATCGAATTGTTGGAGGTCAGAATGGGCGGGGTGTCCTTTGTCCATGGTGCTGAAAAGTAGCTCATTCACTTTGGGTAAATTTATTTGAACTATGTTGTTCTATTCAGTAGTTTCAATAGTGTCTGGCTCTTCATGAACCCCTTGAGGCTTCCATATCCCTCTCCAGCTCATTTTTACTGAGGCAAACAGGGTTAAATGACTCGTCCAGGATCACACAGCTAGTGTTTGAGGCTGGATTTGAACTCATGAATGAATCTTCTTAATTCCAAGTCCAGTGCTCTATTCACTGACTAATAGAATCACATGATTTAGATCTGCAATGAGTCAGAGATAATATAGTTTCCCTTCAGATACAGAGGAGGAAACTGAGGCAAAGAGAAGGGAAGGGCCCTGTCCAAGGTGACATAGGTGGTATATGGCCCAGTAATGCCCTCTGACTCCACAACCAGAGTTCTGTTCACCACTCCATGCTATTGTTCTCCCTGCCTGACAAGTTGATTTCCATGATATTCATCCCATTTAGAGTTTGGAACAAGCCCCGCCACATGCCCTGGGGCTAATTGTTCCTCTGGTGCTCTGACAGATCAGCTGCTACTGCTGGATGACAATAATTGTTGGAGTAATTACAGAAATGACATTTACGGTGGGGCTGCCACCCCCTCTCTCCTCTGTCAGCTCAATCCCAGGGCTTCAGAAGCAGCCACTGCTCCCCTGGCCACCTTCCCTTCAGAGTCCTGTCCCCCAAGCTTCCTGTGCACAAGCTTGAAGATAAGCATCCTGGTTAATCTCATAATTCTCATTCTCTTCACGTCAGAATCCATAGAGCAGCACCATGGGGCTCCTGTCAAAAAGATGGCCGAGGCCATCAGTGCCTAAGAACTGTGGCCTGCTCAGCATCTCCAACAAGAATAGTATATCTGGAGAAAACTCTCCTAGTGCTAGATGGGGGTACAGGGATGCAGGGAGTGATCTCAGAGGCAGACAACTCCAGGACTTTGCTCTAGTTCTACTCCAGAATCACCATGAGCCAGAGCAAGTCGGACTTGGTGTTCAATGTCGTAAACCTTATGAAGACAGTGAAATGTGCCACATGGTTTTCTGAGATCAAAGATGGTCTCTAAGGTCCCTCCCACCTTTGATGTTCTAGAAGCAGCATGGCATAGTAAAAAGAGTGCTGGTTTGGAGCAACCAGACAAAGAGTTTGAATCCAGGATCCAGCATTAGTTAGGTTCCCAGAAGCAAGTCATTTCACCTGAATCTCAATTTCCTCTCATGTAAAATGGGAATAATTCTTGAAAGATCAACCCTTTTATAAATCATAAATGTTTCAGAAATGTGAGTCCTTCTCTTCTTTTGCCCCTTGATTATTCCCATTTCACAAACAAGAAAACTGAGAAACTGAGGGGATAAGTGTTGCTCAGGGTCCCACAGTTAGTAAGTCGAGAAGGATTTGAATTCAGATATTCCTGATTTTGAATCTCATACTCTTATCTATTGTGCTACCAAACTGCCTGACTTGCCACCTAACTGTATCCATGGGAACTATTATTATTCTAAGGTCCCTATCAGTTTTGATATGCTATGTCCTCATGTTCCTACAATTCTGCTGTTTGATGTTCTAAGAGTCTTGCTATCTCTGAAATCCTGTATTCTAAGATCTATTCTAGCTCCTATGTTCTCTATTCTCTGTTCCCAATCTCCAGGTGCTCACTTCCCCTCTATCTTCTTATCCTAAGTCAACTGACACCGTAACATTAGGTGCCTGTGAATAATTTATTGTGTAAGTCTTTTTAATATTTTATAAATGGTTGTAATGAGACTGCTCTAGTGTTTTTTTTAGCTGTTTATGTGTAGTTAAGATTGGAGGCAGCAAACAAGATACTTTAATTTAATATGTGCCCTCTAAAATCTTGTTTAATAAGCCAACTGCTGCTACTTGCCTCTGGAGAGCCATGGTTAGACTAAGATACCTGAGCAAGGTCTTTTGAGGAAGAATTTCTTACCCTGTGTGAAACTTGGGTAAACCCCTCTTACCTGCAGAAGAGGTGAAGGAGACAAGTTGCCAATGGTTCTAGAATGGAAGATTCTGCCATTCCTTCCATCCTCCCCACCCCATGCATAGTTCTGGACACACAAATTCACAGAACATCACAGCTGGAAAGACCTTTTGAACAAAGAACCCAGAATGTTGGAATTGGGAAGAATCTTAGAATAATGAATTATTAGGACTAGAAGAGCTCTTAGAACACAGAATATAGAAGGCCAGAGTTCAAGGGGATCTTGGTGATCACTTGTCTCCATTTTACACAGGAAGGAACTGAGGCGCAGAGAGTATCAATGATTTACCCTACATAGCTAGTAGGTCACAAAAATAGAACTTAACACAAGTTTCAGTTCCCCAAACCCAGCATTCTTCCAGTCTGCCTTGGCTCAGTTTCCTTATTTGTTCTGGGAAAATAAAATTAGCAAACAATGTCCCAATACCCTATTATTTTCCATACAGAAAGAGATATAGAGATTGACTTGCCCAAAGTCTCACAGGAAAGGGCAGATCAGGTATTAGAATTTTGGTCTCATTGCCTGTCTGACTGCATAGCTAGCCTACTACCCTAACTGAAAACTCTCTAACCATTTAACACACTTTTACCGAGAGTATGTGAGTGCTTGTTCAAGGTGTCAAAGAAGAGAGAAGGAAGAGAAAGAGAAGACCTAATATGATTGCCCAAGGGAACTGAGAATCCCAGAGAGACAAGCCTCGTGTCCAGGGAATGAGTAAATAATGAGCCCATTGTAGCATATAATTCAGAGTCAAAATGATTAGAACGGTTTCTAAGGGCTGGAGAAGCTCCAGGAAAGGAAAGATCACTGTGGCCTGGAGGGAAAAGGGGGGAGGCAGACATGGTTTTCTGGAGGTGAAATGGAACTGTTGGTAACAATATTAATAACTCTCATTTGTATAACACTCTCTTTTTACCAAGTCATTTCTTCCTATGAGTCAAGGAGTACAAGCAGCATCATTCCTATTTCACAGATGGAGAAACTGAAGCATATAGAAGCTCACTCAGGGCCACTCAGTTTTAAATGATCCAACCAGGATTTGAATCCATGTCTCTCGACTCCAAATTCTACAGTCTTTTGGTTTTCCTTTAATTCTCCTTTTCCCCTCAGTTTCCTAGTGTCTTCCCTTTGAGATTACTTCTCATTTACATGATACATATTTACATTTACCTAGCTGTTTGCGTGCAGTCTTTTACATTAGACTGTAAGTTCCTTGATGAAAGAAGACAGTTTTGTTTTTCCTTACCCCTAGATCTTAGTTTAGTGTCTGCCTGGTGCATAGTAAGCACTTAAAAAATTCTCATTAACTTGACTTAGCACAGGACAAAATGGGTCTTTGTCTAAGGGGCGCTGACACGGCTGCTGGTGGTGGGGTTGGAGTCGGGGAACATACACACTCCCAGGCAGAGAAGAGGGGGTTAATGTTCCAGGCAAGGGGATCAATAATAGGAAGAAATGCAGTGTGTGCTGGAGAGCCAGGAGCTGACCTGCCCAGCTGCAACAGAGAACGCATCTTGATGTGATGGGATGGAACCATATTATGGCCTCCAGCACCAAGTAGAGGAAAAATCTAGCTTCATCCTGTGGCCAGCGATTGTGTGAGCTCTCGGTGCCCTCGGATCCATCTTTGAATCTTCTCAGGTTCCTCTCCTCCTGCTCACCTGCTCTGGCCCCTGGGCTGACTCATTCTAAGTAAGAGCTTTTACTAAGCAACTAAGGTTTTCATGGGCTTCAGTCGTGGCCTCCTCCCACATGCCTCAGCAGGCCAGCTCATCCTGGGTTTGATATTTCACATTAAAATGATCGTAGCTGACTTTATAGAGAGCATTAAGGTCTGCAAATTGCTATGCATATAGTGGCTTCCTTAATCTTCCCAATGGCTGCAGACAGAACCATCTTTATTTTATGGACGAGGAAGCTATGAGCCCTGGTGGGTAGGCAGCCCCAGCTCCAGTGGGAGTGTCTGGGGTGCCCATTTAGGGTTTCTTTGATACAGAGGATGCCCTGACCTTATTTAGGGGCAGAGAGCTAGAGTTGAATCTCTGAGGCCATTGAGTTCAAAACCCTCACTTTACAATGGGGGAAAAGGAGATCCAGGAAGACTTGCTCAGGTCATGGATAGTGTCAAAGGTGGGGTTTGACGCTAGATCTTCTGAGTCCAGAGCCTGAGATTTTTCCATTGAACCACAGTAGCTGAGCTCTCTGTCCCTGTCTGGACTGCTCTAGCTCAGTGGAAGAACTGGTGCTCTTGAGTCAACTTTTTTATCACAACCTGGAAGGGAAGAGCAAAGACAGGAATGGCTCCTGAGGGAAGGGAACAGGGCAGCTCCGAGGACCTTAAAAAAGCTGATGTCTCTTTGTACCATGTTAATTCAGGCAAATTCAGATTGTCACCCTTGCATTCGCAGGTTTCCCATTTCTCAGATTTTAGTAACTCATGGGACCTGATCTATACCTAGTATGTGACTCATTTTATCAGGGTCCTGG
This sequence comes from Antechinus flavipes, assembly GCF_016432865.1. NCBI lineage: Eukaryota > Metazoa > Chordata > Mammalia > Dasyuromorphia > Dasyuridae > Antechinus > Antechinus flavipes. Next base: position 659,753,838 of record NC_067398.1, on the reverse strand, counting down.
CAAGAGTGCCTCTTCAGGTTTAGGACTTTGTGGTGCATATTTGACAAAAATTGCTGGGAAAAACTGGAAATTAGTATGGCAGAAACTAGGCATTGACCCACACTTAACACCGTACACCAAGATAAGGTCAAAATGGATTCATGACCTAGGCATAAAGAATGAGATGATAAATAAATTGGAAGAGCATAGGATAGTTTACCTCTCAGACCTGTGGAAGAGGGAGGAATTTATGACCAAAGAAGAACTAGAGATCACTATTGACCACAAAATAGAAAATTTTGATTATATCAAATTGAAAAGTTTTTGTACAAACAAAACAAATGCAGACAAGATTAGAAGGGAAACAATAAACTGGGAAAACATTTTTACAGTCAAAGATTCTGATAAAGGCCTCATTTCCAAAATATATAGAGAATTGACTCTAATTTATAAGAAATCAAACTATTCTCCAATTGATAAATGGTCAAAGGATATGAACAGACAATTCTCAGACAAAGAAATTGAAACTATTTATAGACATATGAAAATATGCTCCAAATCATTATTAATCAGAGAAATGCAAATTAAGACAACTCTGAGACACCACTATACACCTGTCAGATTGGCTAGAGTGACAGGGAAAGATAATGTGGAATGTTGGAGGGGATGTGGGAAAACAGGGACACTGATACACTGTGAATCCAGCCATTCTGGAGAGCAATTTGGAACTAAGCTAAAAAAGTTATCAAACTGTGCATACCCTTTGATCCAGCAGTGTTTCTACTGGGCTTATACCCCAAAGAGATACTAAAGAAGAGAAAGGGACCTGTATGTGCCAAAATGTTTGTGGCAGCCCTGTTTGTAGTGGCTAGAAGCTGGAAAATGAATGGATGCCCATCAATTGGAGAATGGAGAAGAAGAAGAAGGAAGAAGAAGAAGAAGAAGAAGAAGAAGAAGAAGAAGAAGAAGAAGAAGAAGAAGAAGAAGAAGAAGGAGAAGAAGAAGAAGAAGAAGAAGAAGGAAGAAAGGAAGGAAGAAGAAGAAGAAGAAGAAGAAGAAGAAGAAGAAGAAGAAGAAGAAGAAGAAGAAGAAGAAGAAGAAGAAGAAGAAGAAGAAGAAGAAGAAGAGAAGAAGAAGAAGAAGAAGAAGAGAAGAAGAAGAAGAAGAAGAAGAGAAGAAGAAGAAGAAGAAGAAGAAGAAGAAGAAGAAGAAGAAGAAGAAGAAGAAGAAGAAGAAGAAGAAGAAGAAGAAGAAATTGGAGAATGGTTGAGTAAATTGTGGTATATGAATGTTATGGAATATTATTGTTCTGTAAGAAATGACCAGCAGGATGAATACAGAGAGAACTGGCGAGACTTACATGAATGGATGCTAAGTGAAATGAGCAGAACCAGGAGATCATTATATACCTCAACAACGATATTGTTTGAAGATGTATTCTGATGGAAGTGGATTTCTTCGATAAAGAGAGCTAATCCATTTTCAATTGATCAAAGATGGGCAGAAGCAGCTACACCCAAAGAAAGAACATTGGGAAATGAATATAAACTGCTTGCATTTGTGTTTTTCTTCCCGGATTATTTATACCTTCTGAATCCAATTCTCCCTGTGCAACAAGAAAACTGTTCGGTTCTGCACACGTATATTGTATCCAGGATATACTGTAACCTATTCAACATGTAAAGGATTGCTTGCCATCTGGAGGAGGGGGTGGAGGGAGGGAGGGGAAAAATCGGAACAGAAATGAATGCAAGGGATAATGTTGTAAAAAATTACTCTGGCATGAGTTCTATCAATAAAAAGTTATTTAAAAAAAAAAAAAGGACTTTGTGGTGCAGAGCACAGCTCTATACCTCCTGAAAGTGGTCTGTGTATCTCTTGACAATCTCTCTAGGGGCTTTAAGGTTGACAAAAGGTTTTCCTCAAAACATTCCTGTACAGCGAACAATGCAAGAATCGCCTTTCCCATTTAAAGAGAAGGAAATTAAAAATCGGAGGAGCTAAGTGACTTGCCCAAGATCAGACAGCTAGTAAGTTTGGGATCAAGATTCAATCCCAGATTGTCAGAGTCCTAAAATACAATAACTCCCTATTACCTCCAAAGTCAAATATGAAATCTTTGCTTGGCTTTTAAAGCCCTTCACAGCTTAGACTCTTCCTCCCTTTCCAATCTTCTTATACTTTAGTCCCTCCTATGCACCCTGCATTCTAGGAACATTGATCTTGTAGTTCATCACACATAACATTCCATCTCTTGATTTGTGTTTTTATTTCCCCTTCTATTCAACGTCCTTTGCATTCTCTCCCTTCACATCTCTACCTCCTGGCTTCTTTGGCTTCTTTCAAAACTTGGCTCAGATTCCATTTCTGCAGGGAAGGCCTTTTTCTGATCTCCCTTACCCTTACCTTCCCCCCAAAATGCCTTCCCTCTGAGTTACTGTTTACTTGATATATATATATATATATATATATATATATATATATATATATATATATATATATATATAATATATATATATATATATATATTACATGTACCTAGGCTACATATGATCTCCTACTTAGACTGTAAGTTCTTTGAGGACAGAGACTATGTTTTGCCTTTCTTTTACCCCTAGATCTTAGCATAAGGCCTTCCTGGCACACAGCAAGCACTTTAAAATGCTTGTTAATTTGACTTACTCAACACAGGACAAAATGGGACTTTGCCTTACGGGTGCTGATTTGGCTGCTGCTGGGGGTGGGGGAACGTGCTTCCTCCATGGGAGGGTGTGTTTCTGTACATGATGATCACCGTCTCTCCAGTTTAGGTTGAGGTCCTTCTCTTGTCGCCCTACGAGTGCTGCTCCCCATTCCCCCCAAGGTCCTGTTATCTCAGCAGCGTTCTCATGGTGCCTTCCTTTTTCTCTTGTCTATCTGGGGAGGAGGTTCAGAGCACCCTCTCTCCTTCACCGGCTGCCCTTGTGTTCAGATTGTCCTCTTGCTGCCTCCACATGGCAAACCTAATAATTCTTGCCTCCGGTGAAAGTAATCATAGCTATGAGTCTACAGAATATTGATGGCTACAGCAGCTAGCTTTCAGACTTCAAATCAGAAGCCAATGTAGGGCAGCTAGATGGGGCAGTGGATAGAGCACTAGGCCTGAGTTCAAATCCAACCTCAGACACTTAACACTTCCTGGCTGTGTGAACCTGGGCAAGTCACTTACCCCCAATTGCCTCAAAAAAAAAAAAAAAAGCCAATGTAACACTATAGATTACAAAATAGAAAGTCCTGAGAGGCCATTTTGTCTGACTCTTCATTTTATACTTCAGGAAACTGAATCTAAAGTGTTTAAGTGTCTGGCTCTGACAGTTAAATTTTTTTAAATTACAAATTTAATTTCATAAATTCATGGCAGATAGAGAGCTGGCAAATTATGGGAAGATGGCAGCATTTTAGGACACAAAGAAACCCACAGTTCCTGCAAACACCCCAACAAAACTCTAAAAATGCACCAGAAAGAATAATGATAAAGACAACCAAAGAAAAACAGTTATAAACTCCTCCATCCAGTCCCGGACTGCACAGAAAAGACTGCCAGAATCTCACAAAAGCTCTGAGAAGAGACAAACCAAGGTAAAGCACATAGGCAGCACAGTCCCAGGGAAGGAGGTCTGGACAAACTAGGGCCAAGCCTATGAGACTGCCCTAGGCCTGTCAGTGCCCAGGCAGCCTCACCTGTGGCTCCATAGGAGACAGGACCAGCTCCCAGAAGCCTCACCTGTGACTCAGTGAGAGGCAGGACCAGACCAGCTCCCAGAAGCCTCACCTGTGGCTCCATAGGAGACAGGACCAGACTAGCACTGAGCTCAGACTCGGGCAGTACATAACCCAGGCAGCCCATGTCCTATCCACAGCAGAAGTACAGGTACCTAGGAAGCAAAGCAAAGGAGTAATGCAGGAGACCCACAGCCAGCACAATCCACAGCATCTGTCTGGGGCCCACCGGGCTCACAGCAAAGGATGGAGCCAACTCTGGATTTGGGATGCCTAAGGAGAAAGAAACAGAGATAGGAGCCAAACCTCCAACCCAAGCTTTGGAGAATGAAGCAGAATCCAAGAATTACTACAGAAGGTGGGGGTTTAGCACCATCCTACAGAATGGGAGGGAACAGAGTCTCAATCAAGCCAAATCCTCATTCTAGGAAGTGAGGGTGAAGATATGAGTAAACAGAAGAAAATTCCAGAGAGACTAAAGAAAGATTATGCACTGAGAAAAGTCCAAGGATTAAACCCAAAAGAATAATCACCACACAATCCTGTGAATCTAAGTAGAGGCTCAGAGAAAAGAATGCCCTGACTACAAAGACTTCAAGAAATAAAATGAGAGGCAAAAAAAATAATGTTAAAGAAAATTACAGCTACGGTGGAAACAATGGTAAGGATAAGTAATACTTTAAGACATAAGAAACTTTACCTAAGTGTAGCTCATTTCCTCGTCTGTAAAATAGGGCCTCGCTGGAAGAGGAAAGGGGGTCACATAGAGATGGACACAAGTAAATAACCATAAGCCTATACAGACTCTTGGAATTATCATCCCAGTCCTCACTTGTACTGGCAAGTCAGATCCTTGGAGCTCAGCCATCTCTCCCCTCAAAAGATGGGGATAGTTTTAAGGGATTAGCTGTCTTTCTAGTGTTGTTAGCCCCAACTAGGGTGTTTTTTAATCATGAATATTAGTTGATATTAATTAGATAAACTTAACAGATTTAATTAGTTTTTGGAAAGAGATCATTACTGAGGTGGTATAGTAAAAAAAGATCTTCCAAAAGTCTGTGATATACTCACCCTACAAGTATATTGAAAGTCCAGAATAAGATGAGCCCAAGCTTAAAGAATACATGTGGCAAAGGGGTAACATAGTTCCTGCAAGTCCTTTTCCCAGAATCCTCAAAATATTTTCCTTCATATGGTAGGGATTTTTGCTGAGCTTTTAAAAAAATCATCACATCTGATCTGTCCTTGGGTCCCTGGTGCCAGTCACTGTTGTCCTGGGAATACTTGCTAAGATGCTGATGAGAAGTTTATAATCCTATAGACTCTTTGAAACTTGTAGGGTCCTCCTTTGGTCAAAGAGGAGAGGATAGAGGAAGCTGAGGGGATCAGGAGTTTAACTGGAATACTTCCTCCTTGCCACTGCCAGGCAGTAAACCACTAATTCCAAAAATCTTGCATATTTTATCCAGTCAGAATAGCTTTCCTGTTGACTTGAGAGAGAAGTCCAGTCTTCCTTTACTCAGTGAATTTTCACCTGAAAAATGTACGAGGGCATAGAATTTTTTTTTAATTTTTGGCAAAGCAATTGGGGTTAAGTGACTTGCCAGGATCACACAGCCAGTAAGTGTTAAGTGTCTGAGAGTAAGTTTGACTTCAGTCAAAACCTGACTTCAGGCTAGTGCTCTATTCACTGTACCATCTAGCTGCCCCCAGAGCATAGAATTTTATCAATTTATTTAGGTGGGGATTCTCCAAGTAGCCTCCTAATTAGTCTTTCCTGGCTTCAGTGCATCTTCCTCCCTCATGTAAGAATTGAACTCCTGGAAAAGTAGAATGGGACAAACAGAAAACTATAATTCCATGTTACAACAATAAATGTTTAAAAAAAACCTAAAATCAAAATATTGAATCAAATAGAAAAGAGTTTAAGCTATATACCATTAAAAGCAATTGACTTAGAAAACAGATAGATTAGCCGAGTACTTTAGTGCTTAGCACAATACCTGATACATAATGGTGTTTAATAAATGTTGATTGATTGATTGATGTAGAACAAAACTAGCCTTAGAGCTAAGAGAAACTGGGTTCAAGACTTGCCTTTGAATAAACTGATTGTGTGACCCTATGCAAGTCTTTCAATGCTCTATGAAACTCTTTAAGATTATAAATTGCAGAAAAATCGTAACCTATAGTGATATTTCCTCACCAGGTTTATCCTATGCTTTTGAAGCCACAGATCCAATCCCCATCCATATCTCTAATAATGATTTAATAATATTTTTAAAAGGGGAACAAGAATTTATTAAGCTACAACAGTGTGCTAGGTACTGTGTTAAGCATTTTACATCTGTTATCTCATTTGATCCTTATCACAACTCTGGGAAGAATGTTCTATTATAAGCCACATTTTGCAATTGCGGAAACTGAGGCAAGTGGAAACTAAGTGGCTCACTCACTCTCACAAAGATAGTATCTCAGATGTTTAAATACAGGTCTAGCATTTTATCTAATGAGTGACCTAGCTGTGATTTAACTGGTATAGAGAATTCCTTGGTGAGGAAATTCTCTTTATTAATATAGGTCTGCCCTTTCTGCAATGTATATTCTTATAGACAGCTGACAGACTGTGTCTTACCCAGCAGGTACCAAAAGCATGACCTGAATCCAGATCTTGCTTCAATTCATTTCTGTCTTCACTATGTTATGTTGCTTCTCAACCACTTATTAAATTTAATAAATGCAATCACCAGTAACAAAAAGAATCAAATAAACATACAAAGAAGGGCACACAATCTTCCATAAGACCCTAGCATTTAACAAAGTAGGACCGAGCACATTAGCAGCAGCAAACAAAGATATGTTTGCTCTGTGTCCCTTCTGAGTTAGAGGGAATTCTGCTACCTTTGGCTTTTTTTTTTTTTCTTTTCTTTTCACACAGTTGTTATCACTGCATTTACTGTCCTGATTTGGCCTGATTTAAATTGGTTTCACTTCACTGGATCTTTCCATATTCCTCTGAAATCTTTATGTTTCTCACTTTTCTCAGCAGCTCTGACACTGATGAGGGTTCTCCTCCAGTTCCCCAGGCCCTTTGAAGTTCCAAAGAAAGGAGCTATCCCTGCCGGGGGGTGCTACTCAGAATGTACATGACAGGACAATACTCTGTTCAGACTTGCTTCCTACAAGGAAGCAGTTGGGCTGCTCAGCCTTTCAGTGCCCCCAAACCTTCAGATGAAAGGGATCTTTTGTCAAGGGTAAAGAGCCTGAGGTTGCTTGCAGAGAGCTTGCCAAAGTAATTGTGGTGGGGAAGAAACACGAGCCGAGTTGGGAAACGATGATGGTGGGATATTCGATTTAACAGTTCTCAGACTGTTCCCTCTGATGGATTCTCCCCTCCCTCTCCTTCTTCCCCAAGAACTCCCTGGGGTCCCTCTCAATGCCTGCCATTGCCTTTCTACCTTCTCCTTCTCATGACCCCAAAAGACCAGATATTCTTCAGGGCATAGCCAGCCCCAAACAGAAACTCTTTGGTCCTGGTCACAATTACAGATTTTAAGGAGGAGAAATTGTACAGAACTATTGAATTCAGGAGGAACAAGTGCCAATTCATCTGGTTCCTATAAGAATATTTCAATTTAGTTCTGTTTTATTCAATCCCACAAGCATTTATTAAGCAACAAGTACCTAGAGTGGGTGTAGGAGCTACAAAACCAAAAATGAGATAGTCCTTGCTGTCAAGAAGCTGGCAGTGAGGAAAGATCTTTGCATAATGCAATAATAGTAATAATAATAGTGAGGCAGCATAGCCTAGTGGATAGAGAACAGGCCTTGAAGCCAAAAAACTTTGGTTCAAATCTCATCTCTCACCCATTCTGGCTGTGAGACCTTGGGCAATCATCTTTATCTCTCAGTGCTTTAGGCAAATCTCTAAGAAGATAAATAATAGAGATGATAGTTAGCTAAACTAATGGAAGGAATTTCTCTATATAGAATAATCTATGCAGGTTCATTCATTATTATCATTTTGTTGTTGTTAATAATATTAATAACTTATATAAAGAGCTTTAGTGTTTTCAAAGTGATATATGTTACCTTACTTGATCCTTACAACAATCCTGTAAAATAAAACTTTGTTATTATCTATAGTTTATAGATGAGGAAATTGAATCTGAAAGAGCTTAAGTGACTTGTCCAGAATCATTCAATTAATAAGTATTTTAGCTAGGATTTAAACTCAGGTTTTCCTGACTCCAATTTTATTCACTATGCAAGTATAATAAATACAAAATCAATACAAAGTATTTTTGGGCAGGATGGGACAAGCACTAACAACTGGAAAATGACTATTAAGGATGCCAGTGGAGTAAGGGAAATCTGAGAGGCTGTGAGTTGATAGAATCAACAAGTTTAAGATTTGAATTCTGTCTCTGACATATACTGGATGGTGATCATGTGGTTACTGAGTCATTTTTCAGTCATATTCAACTCTCCATGATCCAATTGGGTTTTCTTTGCAAAGATACTGGAATGGTGTGCCATTTTCTTCTTCAGCTCATTTTACAGATGAGGAAACTGAGGCAAACAGGAAACTTGCCCAGAGTCACCCAGCTAATAAGTATCTGAAGTCAGAGTTTAACGAAGGAAGTTGGGTCTCACTTCAGGCTGGTACTCTATCCACCTTGCCATCTACCTGTTGGCAGACCAGTTAATGATGTGTATTAGTGGAGGAAATTTCCATACCCAGAGTTGCCACTGGAGATCAAATCATATCAAAAAAGTAGGGAGAGGGGAAAAAGAGTAAATAAAGAATGTTACTTGGGGAAGAGAAATATTGTGTCTAAACTCAAAGAACCAGGAAGGCTTGAGGCTTGGGGTTTTCAGTTCATTCAGGGAAACACAGGAAGGCAAAGTTCAAGGGTCCAATTTCCAAGAGAAATTGGCTCAGATCTGGAGCCTTTACAACCTTTCCAGAGATATCAAGTATTTTATAGTAATACTGATGCTTCCTTTTCTTGAAACTATAATATTGGTGTAGCTGGTCTAAGACTCCCCAACCTTTCTTTCCTGACTTTATTTCTTATTCTTGGTACTTCCTTCTACTCTCCCCCTATCAATGCCAGCTCTGAGGAGAATAAGGGACTCCTGTCACTAACTAATGATCTTTTAATTGCCAGATCAGATGGCCTTTTCTCGGTCCTCATCCTTCTTGACTTCATTGTGATCTTTGACATTGTTAATCACTTTCTCCTCCTGGATACTCCCTTCTCTGGATTTTCATGATACTCTGTCTCTTGGTTTTCCTCCAACAGTCACTGTCAGACCAATCTTTCTTAGTCTGCTTTGCTGGTCAATTATCTATATCACTTCCCCTAACTGTAGATTGGTTCTGGGCTCTTTTCTCTCTGATATTCTCTCACTTGATGACTTCGTCAGTGCCCACGGGTTTAATTATCATTTCTCTGCTGATTATTCCCAAATCACGCCAGCAACTGTCTATTGAACATTTCAAATGATATCCTAGAGACATCTCAAACTCGATACATCTGCAAATGGAACTCTTTGTCTTTCTCTCCAAACCACCCCTTTTCTCAACTTTCCCATTTGTGTCAAAGATACCACAGTCCCTCCAGTCCCCCAGGCTTACAACCTTGGTATTTATTGTTTGATCACATTCACCTCACAGACCTGATGAGTTGCCAAATATTGTTGTTTTTTCCTTCAAAGCTTTTCTTGTACTCAATACCTTTCCTCTACTTACATGGCCACAGACTTTTTTCAGATCTTTATCACCTCTTGACTACACTGTTGCATCCACCTCCTAACTGATTTCTCTGCCTCCAATCTCTCACTTCCTGACATTGCCACCAGGGTGACTTAGAAAGTCAAAGGTCTGATCATATCCCTCCTTTACTTAATAAGCTCCAGTGATTCCTTGTTGTCTCTAGAGTAAAATAAATATTATTCTGTTTTGGATTTAAAGCCTGTTTCAAACTAGTCTCAACCTACCTTTCATTGACTTTCTCTTATCTCATCTACACCATTCCTTTTTTCATCTCCAGACATTTGCACTGGCTATTTTTTCATGCCTGCAATGTATTCTTTCTTCATATCTGTCTCTCAGAATTCTTTTTTTTCCTTCAACATTTAACTGAAGCATCACTTTCTATGTGAAGCCTTTCCTTATCCCACTATCTCCTCCATTCTAAAATCACACATTTTACTACCCCACTTACAAAGATAAACTGTGAGTCCACATTTCTAAAACTACATATAACTCAGAAGTCCCTGCCATTGTGTTTCTATTTCAAAGCCAGTTTGCACAATAATCTCAAAGCAATTCATTCAATTAGCTCAATTAATTTGATAAGACAGTAAGAACAGTAGCTTCAAATGGTATAATGAGCATAATAGCCTCAAAAATCAAACCATAAAGTGACTCATGAACATACTTAAGCTCAGTAGGGAGAATGGACACATACGTGGTATATATTATAGTTGTTATTTGCCCTTCATTTTTGAAGAGGATCAGTGATATCAGGGGTGATGTCTGGCTCATGTGAATTGGACTTAAATGAGTCAGTTTGCATAAAATCCTCACCCTCACCTTCTCTTCCAGAGTCATCGAAGTTTAATGACAAAACAAAAGTCAAGACAAGTGGCAGTGGTTTGGGATGTAGTGGATGACCTTGGCGTCTTTGATGTCTGACCAAGCTTTAAGCACTCTTTGCTTTGGCCACTTTCATGTCTGTTGGAGAAAATTGTTCTCATCCATCCATTCCCCGGAAAAAGTCTTTACATGCTTTTCAAATAAACCCATTGATGAGTTTAAGGCTCATCAGTTATTCTCAGCCTGGTTTAGCTCATCTGCTGATTTAGTTTTCCAGGATCTAGCTGCTGTTCATGGTAAAATTTCTTAGAGTCCCAGGTGAGAGTTGAATGTCAGGTAAATCTACCAAAGGTGGACAAGCAGCCCTGAAAAGGGCCCTCACACCTTTGAACACTCCATACATCCCATACTGCAGTGAAAATATATTCAAAGGGAGCATGTTTAGCCATGGTAACTTCTGTACCATATGGTCTTATTGTCCCTTCTTTTCTCATGGCATCTTCTATCTGAAGTGAACAACCCTAATGAAGCTTGAACCTCTTTATAGGATCATAGTTATAGAAAAGAATTCAGAGGCCATCAACTAGATCGACTTCCTCACTTTGCATGGGGACCCAGAAAGGTTGTGACTTGTTCAAGGTGATCCAGATAATAACAAAGGCAGGATTTGAATACAGGTCTTCTAACTCAGGGACCAGGGTTCTTTTCATTATACTATTAGCACCCAAAACAAGTCAACTGAGGGAAGAGAACCAGAGTCAGGAGACACTGAAGGAAATTCTAATGCCTGAGACCAAATGATGAAAGATAAGTTGTTGCTCTCGGTGCGTGGCAGTAGGTCTCTGAACTACTGGAGAATGCTGGGGAGTAGAGGGAGGGTAGCTTAGTGTCACAATAGTTATAGTGCTAAGCCTAATCAGGAAGACTTATCTCTCTGACTTCAAATCTGGCTTCAGAGATTTCCTAGTTGTGTAACCCTTAGCAAGTCATTTAGTTTTTTGCCTCAGTTTCCATTCCTGGAGAATGAAATGACAAACTACTCCAATATCTCTTCTAAGAAATTCCCAGATGAGGTCATGAAGACTTGACTACAACTGGGGAGTGGAAAAGAATTTCAGACTTGGAGTCTGAGGTCCTGGTTTAAAATTCTGGTTCTGACTAGTTTGCTTTTTGATTTGTGGGCACAAAAGAGCAGAGAAGTGTTGAGAGCATCAGGACTGTCTTAAACTAGTAAGAATGAGTTTCCCTTGATGAGAAACAGAGCAGGATGCTCTCCTCAAGAGAGAGGAGCAGATGGAAAGGAGATGGAGGAATATTGATGGGACCAAACCATAGAGAGTCCAGAAATCCTTAGCCTGGATGGGAAATAGATGAGACTCCATGACATAGTAGAGAGAGTCGGAAGACTTAGATTTGAACCCAGGCTCTGATACTTCCTGTTTGGGTGATGTGGGCCAATAACGTTCTTTCCCTAAGTCTAGTTTTTTTAAATGAAGATTTTCTCTAAGCTTCTTTCTAACTTTAAACCTATGATCCTAAACAGTGATCACTGACCAATCATGACTGCAGAAGGATATTGATGGAAAATGTCTCTTATCTCTTAGCAGAGAGGGAAGGATCCAAGGTGCAGGATGGAACCTACATTTCCAGACATGTTCCCATGCTGATCTGCTTTGTTGGGCTTACGGTTATTTTTCATAAATGAGGGTTTTTCTTTTGAGTGTGATGGTAACATAAATTTTGGATGTGCTGGATATGTTACTCATGTTGTCTTTTATCTCTGTCAAAAGACAGAAAGAGAGACAGATAGAGACATAGAGAGAGGCAGAGAGAGCGGCAGAAGAGAGAGACACAGAGAGAAGAGAGAGACAGACACAGAGAGAGGCAGAGGCAGAGACAGAGAGAAACAGAGAGACAGAGACACACAGAGAGAGAGACAGAGAGAGACAGAGAGACAGAGAGAGAGACAGAGATAGAGATAGAGAGAGAGAGAGAGAGAGAGAGAGAGAGAGAGAGAGAGAGAGAGAGTGTGTGTGTGTGTGTGTGTGTGTGTGTGTGTGCTTAGGACCAGTCTAGGGAAATGTGAATCCAGCCCTCTGGGGGCTGAGAGGTCCAGTATTCTTTGGTGGAAATTAGGAAATCTGGCATCTTTTGTGATATTGATTGCTCATAGGAAGGGTCTATGAACATAGGGAAGGGACAAGACTACCACTTCAGGCCTCTTGGCAGGAGGAGGAGGTTGGGTCTCAAGCTTCCCTGGGGTCTGAATCTCTTCTCTGCCAAGGGCTGGGCCCCTTCCAGCCCTGAGGAAGCTGGCAGAACTCTGGCCCTCAGTAATGGGGGAGTGGGCCTCTTATTCCCCACCACGCTTCAGAGGAGCAGACAGAGCAAAAGTGGACCTTGATGGGACACAGATTGGTGATCATTTCCCAGGAAAATTGTGGCTCCTTCCCTACTTGATGGAGAAATAAGGTCATTTTTCCAATTCAAGTCATTCTCTTTCATACATAAAAAGTGGCAAGTGTCGCTTTCCGGAAATCTAAATTGAAAGTAAATAGGCACCCAGCAATTCCGGGTGATCAAACCGTCTATTCCATAGTGTCCTGCTACGATATTTATCTTGCCCTTTTTAGAAGTGTGGCCTGTCTTCCTGTATTATTAGGATAATGCATTTGCCTAACC